>NW_006263425.1:481079-483565 GCF_000469605.1 Apis dorsata
TTTCTGATTTTACATGAATAAATAAAAAAAAAAGAAAAAAGAAACAGGAATTCATAATAAAAAGCATCAAATCTAAATAAGATCAATCGAGTATTAAAAAAGAAAAGGATTGATCTTGCTAACTATGGTGTATCGCGCTGTTTCTCTTTGTAAATTTTCAATCTATCAGTGAGATTAAATTTCCTTTCGTCGACTGGCAGCGAAATAAGTGAACGTAAAAAGAAAGAAAAAAAATTATTTTTTCTTTTTTTCTTTGAAAAAAGTGAAAAGCAGAAACTGAAAAACAGTGCCACGAACTACACAGCGCACACAGCAAGCGATCTGATTGGATATAAACCTTCTTTCCAACTGTTGGACGGTCCCTCACCTGGCGCCTGATCGGATATCTGATTGGTGAGTTTGGCTCGCATCATTTTAGCAAGATAAAGGACATTTCGCTTGATCCACTTAACGAATCGTGCTATTCGATCGATCGCTTCCGCGATCTTGTTCGTATCGTTGTCTGCGGTCGGCGCCGATAGATTCGACGAGCCGAAGTTGCTCAGCAACAAAGCCAAGAAGAGATTCAGCACCTGTTCGTTGCACATCAAATTTCTTTTTTTTTCATTTGGTTCATTTGCTCTCCTTTTAATAAAAAGAAAGATTAATAAGATTTATCAGAAGTTTAGAAAAATTATAGTTTTGTGGAAAAAAAAAAAAGAAGGAATTTAATCTCTTTTAGAAATAAATTATGAACTTAGGAGTTAATTCTTTAAATGGAAAAAAATACATACCTGAGAACTAAAAAATGATCAAACTCAAAATCATAAATGATGATTATATATTATACTTGAAATAAACTTTAACATTGAATCTTTGATACGATGAATATATAATGAAAACAGAAAATTAGTTAATAGGCAAACTTTACGTAAGCTGCAATTTAGTACCAATTAGAGAGTCGTCAAGTCATACTTACAACCAGATTACCGATGACGACAGTGGCCAGAAAGAATGGTATGCAAGAAACGTCGCCCACAAGCATACAGTCCCACATAGACTCGATCCATTCTCCGCAGAGTACGCGAAAGACGATCATGAACGAATGCATAAAGTCGGTGAAATTCCATCTTGGTAGATCACCATCCGGAAATCGATCTACGTTGTCAGTGTAGTTCTTGCCGAACAATTGCATACCCATCACGGCGAAAATGAAGATAATGATGCACAACACGAACGTCAGATTACCCAGGGCGCCTACTGTTCTACCCATGATGGAAATTAACAGATTCAACGTAGGCCACGACTTTGCCAATTTGAACACTCTTAACTGGAAAGATTATTTTAAAATAATTTTTTAATTGAAAGTAAAAATAAAAATATATGTATATATATATATATATATATGAAAGGATAATCTTACCAATCTGAACGATCGTAACACGGAAAGACCTTGTACACCTTCTAATCCTAACTCCAAAAGCGAAAGAGCGACGATAATGAAGTCGAAAATATTCCATCCTTCTTGAAAGTAAAATTTCGGACTCATTGCTATCAGCTTCAACGTTGCCTCGATACCGAATGTTGCCGTGAAGAACTAGAATTTAAATAAATATATTATTATCTATTATTAGAGAAAGTGATAGAGATAGAGAGAGAGAGAGAGAAAGAGAGAGGAGAGAGGAGAGAGAAAAAATCGATTCTTAAATGCATGAAAGAAAAAGTTCTCAAAACCTTGCGCTAAAATATTTGTAAATTTACACTGTATAATTTGTATTATTGTTTGCAATTTTTCACAATTTATAAAGTTTACTTTATCTTCGTGTTTACAAATGTTTTGCATTAAAATATTTATAAACTTTTTACACTGCAAAGTTTGCAAACATTACTTTTCAACATACAATTTTTTCCAACTCGATAAAAATTTTTTGTAATATATTTGACAAACCTATTAAAACTTACATAATTTCCTGTCTTGAGCACCCTTTCCATATCCTTGTCCATATCATGATGATCAAGTGCCATGAATAGTGTGTTGACGACGATACAAAGGGTGATGAACAACTCTACGAATGGATCGAACACCAAAAGAGCCACGTATTTTTGAAACTCAAGCCACAACCAGCAACAGTCCCACACGCAGAAGATATCGATGCAACGTAGCACCGCGGTCAATAATTTGTCCTTAAATGTCGGCCCTTCTTCATCGTCGTCTGTCGGAAAGTAATAGGTCGAAGAAACTGTAACGCGTGTTAGTAATTTTGTCTGGCACCACTCTTTTTGGGGAAAGAGGTTTTCTCGTTCTTTATCAAGCTTGCACAATTTTCCTTTATACATTCCATTGTCTTTTTTTTTTTTTTCTCTCTTTTTTTTTTTAACTCATCAGACCACAGATTATTAAAAAACAAGAAGACAAGCAGAGGTATGTACCATAGCAAAACGAAATTAAAAATAGAGAGAGAGAAAGAGAGAGAGAGAGAGAGAGAGAGAGAGAGAGAGAGAGAGAG
>NW_006263425.1:483708-495384 GCF_000469605.1 Apis dorsata
AACAATCTTGAAGGAATTGTACGGAGCTATGTGAAAGCGAAAGAAATGAAAAAAAAAAAGAAAGAAATCATAAATGGTGCATTCAATGCATTTGCACGTGAATGTGCAACGCGACTAACAAGAACACGCGCAGCCTAAAAGCTGTGCAGGGACATTAAAAAAAAAAAAATCGAAGCTGCAAAAGGAGGAATAAGAGTGCGACAAGTGGGTAGCTTGCAGAAAAAAAAAAGAGGGTAAAGAACAAATTTATAGTTCGGTTATGAGGAATAAATAAAAATCGTGGACATTCAGAATGCAATTAATCCTCAACTGGTGGAACATGGTACTGGTTAAAATGGGGCAAATTGAATTTTCAAAAGGGAGAAATGAAAGAAACATGCTGTAAAGAATTTTTTTTAAGAAAATTTATACTCATTTTAGAAATTAAATCTTCTAATTTTAAGATTATTTAGTTTAACTTATTGATCTCTCTTTTTTATGATAATTTTAATAAAATCTTCATTCGACCACTTGTGGATAAAAAATGGAAAATTAGATTATTGGGAATAAAATAATGAACAATGTGACAAATAAAATATCAACAAAATCAACTATCAAATAAAATGATCACAAATAATAAGAGTGAAAGATATTAATAATAAATTAAAAGGATAAATGTGACAAAATAATAATCGATCTAATTCTTCGAATCGTTGCTATTACTAGTTATTGCAGCAACCTAATAGTAAGTCAAAGTGCTTGAGACAATGTTGCTTGGTGTTCTCGCTATAACATCAGTATTAGAAGCTCTAATCGCACTTTCTAGAGCATTGAATGAAAATTGGTGAATGACAATAATAAATCACCGGTCGGAAAAAGCTTCGCGATTCTACTTTGTTATTGTGCAAACGCAGGCAAACGCGGAGGTGCCCTCGAAGCGGAGTGCCATCGCGAATAAAAGACTATGAAAATGAAAATTTTCGCTGCAGTGTACGTCGGTGATCAGACGAGGAGAAGGCGAAATCCAGGCACGAAGCGACCAAGACTGTGCAGCTGCAGCGAGGATGTTAATCTGTGTCATATACATCAGGAAACAAACTCTGTTTCCCCAAAAGACACCGTTACAAAATTGTTTTACTTTAATTCATTTCGTTTCATTATCCATCCAAGATTTCGAGGGCTTATGCACTGCAATTATTCGATGAATTTACTTATTATACGATTTGAAAATTATGTCTATAATCATATAATTATCCTTATTTTGCTTTACACTATAACTTTCATATTTCTCGTTTCTTTCTTCCTTTTTATACAATAATAATAAAAATGAAACTTATTGGGACCAACAGGAATCGTACCATGCACTGTAGTACAGTATCGGTATTAACCAATAACGGAATAAAATGGAAATAATTTTCGATCGAGTTTAAACGAGACTTTGAAATTAAACAATAGAAAAAAAAAAGAGACAGAGAGATAGAGAGAGAGAAAGAGAGATAGACTGTATATACGTATATATAGGAGTCGGTCTACTATGTACAAGGCGCTCAGACAAAAATCTTCAGCACTGAATATCAATGGAGAAAACTGTACAAGAGTTTCAACAACGGTGTACATCAAAATGATAGGATGCTCATCACACAAGAGATACACATCTGTGATAAAGGGTGATAGAAAACTGTAAGAAAAAAAGTAACATGAGCGAAAGAATTGAACATTCGACATTACCTCCTTGCTCCGGAGTTCTGCTCTGTCGTCCCGCTGCCTGTTCTATGATATCATTCAACACCATCACGTCTGCAAAGAGAAACAAGAAAACAACAATTTTAAGAAAAATATCAATAAAAAAACAATCCCTCCACTAACAACAAGTAATATAAAATTCACCTTTCATATCAACCACGGCATGTTGTTGAGAAGGCTCTATAAACGGATTGTCTTGTTGCTTTGCCTTGCCCATGGGATCTTCCAGATCACCCTCCTTAAGGGAGAGGAAGAAAAAAAAAAAAAACATTAAATCCCTTAACATATTTATACGTTTAAATGCGAGATCACCTCACGAGATCCAATTTTTTTCTTTTTTTTCTTTTTACTCACGTAATGGTACTTCTGATTATTATCCGTGATATGTCCATTGACAGACGGCGGCCTGACAGATCTGATCTTCAACTGGCTCTCCTTGGTCATCGGTTTCCCCGCGTTCGCTATGCCGCCGATCAGATCGCCGTGAGACGTGTACGACAAGCGTGAAGCGTGCGACGTGTACGAAGAATGCCTGGACCCAAGATTCGCGTAGTAGACGGGCACAACGATCGTGCCGTTCTCCTCGGACATAGGCGTGACCGCGTTCGAGTCATCCGCGTACGGCAGGTGTTCCTGGGCGTCGAGGAACGTGGACAGCACCAACGGCTTCCGGTCACCGCCGGGGGGCCCGACGAAACGGCCCCTGCCATTTCTGATCGTGAACTGATGGCTACCGCGGCTGCTCCGGCGAAGATTGAACGGTGAGCCAGGCAGACTAAGGCTCGCCTGAAATTACAACAAAGCGG
Source organism: Apis dorsata (assembly GCF_000469605.1). Lineage (NCBI taxonomy): Eukaryota > Metazoa > Arthropoda > Insecta > Hymenoptera > Apidae > Apis > Apis dorsata. The sequence continues at coordinate 486,237 of NW_006263425.1, forward strand.
ACCACCGCTTTTCTCTCTCACCGTTCTCTCTCGAGCCTCTCTCGAAAAGCGAGTGGACGGTTTAAAGGGGGCGGTTTAAAGGGGGAATGGGGCGAGGTTCTTCCACCTTTTCTCTTTTTTTTTTTTTTTTTTCCTTTTTTTTTTCTTTCCAATACGTTTAATAAACACCCTCGAGACACACCCTATATATGTGTATATATATATTTGCCTATATTCGGCTATAATGAATCTTCCTGCTTCGAGCTAGCTTCGCACCGCTTCGCGTGTCGTGTCATTTCTTCAAGGACTTCAGCGATGGAACCTGTATATAGTCAATAGGGAGGGAGGTCCTGATGACAGGCTTGGATTTCGATAACTCGTTTCTTTCTTTCTTTTTTTCTTTTTTTTTTTTTTTTTTTCTTCCTTTTTTTTTTCATTCCAATACGTTTAATCAACACCCTCGAGACACACCCTATATATGTGTATATATATATTTGCCTATATTCGACTATAATGAATCTTCCTTCTTCGAGCTAGCTTCGCACCGCTTCGCGTGTCGTGTCATTTCTTCAATTACTTCATCGATGGAACCTGTATATAGTCAATAGGGAGGGAGGTCCTGATGACAGGCTTGGATTTCGATAACTCGTGTCTTTCTTTCTTTTTTTCTTTTTTTTTTTTTTTTTTTTTGTGCATAATTCTGCGGTTTTCTTGAGAGTTTGGAGGCTACGTGAAGCTCAAAATTTGTACGTTTACTTATATGGGATTTTTTGAACTTATATGAACTGATGAGAGATCTTTTCTGAGTTGCGAGATGGTTCTAAAGATTGAGATAATTCGATATACGGTATTTTTAGCAACAAGGATGTTGGAGATTCTGTGGATTTTTGGGGCGATTCGTTTCGTTTCGGAAGAATATATCTTGCATCTCGAGTGAAATCAATTCTTAAAGCATCTTTGGAGCAAAGTATATCAAGATATTGATGTTGTTTTTTCATCGGGAAGTGGCACATATTTGCGAAGTGATTTCACGAAATGAAATGCGAAGTGAAATAAAATATATTCCCTTATATCGCGCTCTTGGTCCATCGAATCTTCAAGCATCTTTGAATGATTGTGCGTAATGATCCTCTAATGGCAACGAGATTGGCGTTTCGACGAGAAACGTTTGGAACGCGTGAAACCTTGGACGATCGATGGTGTTTTGATCGACATGAAATTTTGGATCATGGATCCTGTACATCTATTGTAGTACGTACGGTCGGCGGTGACAGACACGTTGTGACACACATACCTTCCGCAGGCTTTCCTGGTAGGCATAAGTAAACTGGCCATTAGCGGCGCGAGAGACCTTAAGAAAAAAACAAGAAAAGATATCTCCTACCAAACGGCTCGTAACGTTGTCTAATATGTACACCAAGGAGGCACTCGATACGGATAATATGTTTATATAAATACTTGCAAAAGCGTTACATACACAAAAGAAGTGACAGAGAGATAGAGATAGAGATAGAGAGATAGAGCATGATGTTAACACACGCAGAGATATAATGATACAACTGTCTTCGCAAACGCATATTAGGGTAAAACGATGTTGATCAAATGCCTTTAAAACGGAAGTAAGGGAGACACGAAGATCCGCGGTATCTTTTATCACTTGTACGTCATGTAATAAACATGATTTGTAGATCTTTCTTTGATCTTTCTTTACATCCTTTAAGTATGAATTATTAGAGATTTCTGAGAGTTATGGTATGTATCTTTAAAACTTGAATTTGTTATGACACAGAATCACTTTTTAAAGATATAATCTTACATTTTGGAAATCTCTAATTAATTTTTATTATCATTAAACGTATAACAGAAAATGAAAATTATAAGTAGAAACTTATCAATCTTCTTAGAATAATTCCCACAGTGGCACTTTTATATAACTTTGACTGTGTTGAAAAAATAACTTTCGATTTCTTTACTTGACTCAAGATCAATGTTCCTATTTATGAACCGAAAATTCGTATCTCCATTCTCTACTACACACATGCGTTACCATGCAAAACGGCACAGAATGAAACGTTCTTTTCTTTTTTATTTCGACAACGATATCGATCCTATTTAAAACACTTTAGACGCGTCCGCGAGTAACCAGACCGATGATGGAAAACCAAAAGGAATGCACGCTGTCAAAAATCATTATACGCCATTCGAAACCAAGAAAGAATCGATGAAGAAAATTCAACGCAACGAAAGCAAGGAGTTCAATAAGCGTCCTAACGAAGTACCAAATTGATCATTATTTAACAATCGATTACAATATGTTACGACAAGCATGCTACAGAGCGATAGACTTTTATGAAGGGGCTCGACTCGTCGCTTTCAACGCTAACTTGAGCCTAAGTGGAACGTTTCCTGATCAGAATTCATCAACCTATCTATCCTTTTCAAGACATTTCGTCTTCACTTCCCTAAACTGCCATCAACACACCGTCAACAAATCCATCATCCTGTTCAGTTTATTCGTTATAGGTTGACGAACGCTCAACAAAAATCTGAATCTACGCCATCCCTGTCCTTGAAACGGCTCGCAAAACACCATAGTGCATAAATGGATAGAACAAAGTTGTCCACATTAATATTCCTCCATGTTTCATTTTTTAATAAATTTTTTAAATATTTCCTTATGCTATAATATCATTAACTTTCTTAGAATATTTATACTTCCTTTTGTCATGATAAATTTTCCTCTTAAATATTGATCGTTACTCTATAAGTACTCTAATAGCTAGTATACTAAACAATTTTCAAATAAAATTGGCGGAGGATTATGTAATGTCCCATGGACAGCTCTGTGCACCATAGAATATAGTCAAAATACGATAGTGGAAGGAAAAATAAAAAAAAGTATTATTTCAATGTTTCATCGACGAGTCGAGTCGAGATCGAACAGCCTCGCGTGAATCGCTCTCGTAGAAGCGAGGTCAAGGGGGACAAGTTCGATTGTAACAGGAGGCAAAAAGAGAGTACATTACGTCAAAGGAGGATAAATCGATGGTACAAAAGAGAGAGACACATCGGCCAGTCAGACACTTACGGCGCTGACTTTTCGCACTTTAGTGGTGGTCGTGTGATTGTTGATCTGTTTCACTCTGTGCTCGCTGACCGATTCGATCGAACGTATGCTCATCCTCTCCTTGTTGTTATCGTCGTTCCCTTTCTCTTGACCAACGAACAATTCGTAGCTGTGACACGAGAAGTCTGATGGAGATTTGACTATCTGGTCAGCGGCGGTCACCGCCGCATGTGCTGCCGCCTCTCGGGCTGCCGCTTGTGCCGCTAATTTGGTCTCCTTTGCCAGGGCCGCTTCCTCAGCTTCCTGTCGTATATTTCATTAAAATATATTTAATCTCTATTAATGTTAATTTGTTTTCGTTAGTTTTTTGTAATACTTTAATGTAAGTATTTGCACACAGTTGTATTGTAACATAATAATTATAGGATTTGGATTGAAACTCGTTCAATCAAAGATAGGTTAGATTCTTCGAGAATTTTTACTTTGTCTTTTTTCTCGACTTTATACTTTATAGCCAAAAAATTTCTAAGATAGAGAAAAGTATTTGCATTTTATTTTATGATGTATGTATCTTGAATTTCTAAAAATACGTCTCTTCCGGAAAAAGAATTGATAATTTAACAGTTGACTAGACATTATTGTAATTAAATCTAATTATATTATATTTGTTATCATTTAGTATCTTCAAATGATTGTAAAAATGATTTATTTTATTGGAACATGAGTGTTATGTACAAATACTTTTTTTTCTAGGCAAATTTTAATTTTATAAATACGTACTCTTATAGCTTCCTCCTCGGCTGCTTCCTCTTCCTCAGCTTTCTTCTGCAATTCATCGTAAGACATCGCGACAATAGCAAGAATCAAGTTGACGAGATAAAACGAGCCAAGAAAAATGATCACGATGAAGAACAACATATGCCATGGGCCGGCCGATCTAAGCACTAACTGGTACAGATTTTCCCAATAATCTTGCGTCATCAGACGAAAGGCGGATAATAAAGCCCAGCCGAAGGTGTCGAAACTCGTGTAACCGTAATTCGGATTTTCACCGTATCCTTGTAAACACGTGTAACCAGGAAGGCACTGCCTGTATTCAACAAATCCAATGATTTACGATGAATAGTAACAAGAATTTGTATATATATATATATATATTTATACTATATATAAGAAAAAAAAAACGAGATAAATTACCCTGCTCCAGATGAATTTCCACACAAAGGCATGTTTTTCGCCTCGTCCACGTACCAATTAGCTAAATAAAATAATCAATTTCAATTTTAATTAGTTTTGAAATTTTTTTATTTGATGGGGAAAAAATGAAAGCTCTTCAATTCAAAATTTTAAGATTTCGATTGTTTATTAATTAAATAACGGATAATTTATTTAATGTAAATAATTTCATTTCATTATATATTATTCTTTATTTATAGAAGAACGTTCATTCGAAGGGAAATAAAATAAGTTTGGAATATTTTTTCCAAAGTTCCAAGGAAAAAGGCTTCGTTTCTGAGGTGAAACTTTTCAGCAACGAAAATACGTCAAGGAATAATAAACTACGTACTTTCATTACTAACGAATCGCTCCCAGTTTTCATCGGTCAGATTGCCCCAGGAGCCGTCCTCGGGAAAGTTCTTTATACACTTTTGCGTGAGCACCCCCATATAAATCTGGAGGCCCATCAGCGCAAAGACGGAAAGAGAGAACATCGTCAAGATTATCACATCGCGCAGGTTCTTCACGGATTCTATCACAGCGCCGACAATGGTTTTCAGACCTGGCGAACGAAACAAAAAAGGGGACCAGATGGATTTGTCAGTAAAACGTCAATGTGCAATATGTTCGACGAAGACGACGTTCAAAGTGGCGGGCATAATTCTTTTGCATATTTATTTTATCATTTGTCTTATTGTATATATATATATATGTATATATATATTTTTTTTTGTTTAACAAACAAGACAACGCTTCTCGTTTCAGCGTGTGGAAAAAGAGAAAAAGATAGATAGATGATAATGGATCGACCGAAGAAACGGATGGAAGGATCATCAAATTAATATATTGTCTCTTTTCTGTAAAAAAAAAAAAAGTGGAGGAGATCATCATCGATGAAATGAAAATGAGGAACAAGAAGGAGATAATAGATGCTGCTAGCAGAAGGGGACAATTGCTTCTTGGAAAATTGAAAAAAAAAAAAAAAGAAAAAAAAATCATGATGTTCAATTTAGGTGGAATGATCTTTGATCCGATGATCGTGTCGAAAGATGCAAGGTTGGCGAGCAAAAAAAATGACGCACGAAAAAAATGTACAGATGATTAATATAGGCGTTTCGTCAGACAGATAGACATAAGTGAGAGATTAAAGAGATATACAGAGAGGTAATTATTATAATAGAATATAGGCGTTGTGTAGGTGATGATATGCGATAGAATGTATGTGTGTAACAGCGAGCCGCGGCAAAAGTGTATATCTATTAAAAAAAAAAAAAATGAATAGTCTCTAAAAGAAAAAAATCTGCGACTACACCCAATTGATCTATTTCACTAAGCATACCTGGTACAATAGCGACAGTCTTCAAGGCTCGGAGGACTCGAAATGTCCTGAGAGCGGCAAGGTTGCCTAGATCTATGCCCATCGTCACATAACTGCAATACACCCGAACATCACACACATTACAGTGATACAAACAAAAAAACAAAACGATTTTAGAAAAAAATAGAGATAGATAGATAGAAAGAGAGAGACAGAGAGAGAAAGAGAGAAAGAGAGAGAAAAATAGTGAAAAAGATAGAAGGATAGAGATAGATATATATATAGAAAGAGAGAGAGAGAGAGAAAGAGAGAGAAAGAAAGAATTAGAAAAGAGAATAAGTAAAAAAAGTATTAAATATAATACTCAAACGATTACTCGCTACCAGATTTTTCTATTGCCTACCAAAACTTCTGCTTTGAAAAACTGCTTGTATAATAATAATAATAATAATAATAATTATAATAATAAAAATAATAATAATTATAATAATTATAACAATAATAATAACAATAATAATAATAATAATGATAATAATAATAATGATAATAATGATAATAATAAGAGGATATATATAAAATATATATATGTGTGTGTATGTATATATATATATTTTATATATATTTTACAGGTAGCTATTACTGCATGCAATCGATGTTGCTCGATATGCCACGGTATCACGGGAATCTAATTGTAAATCATATTTTTTTTCTTTCATTTTATTACTTTTCTACTTTTCTTGTAATAAGGATAATAATAATAATACTAATAATAATAGTTAATAATGACAGGATCAATTTCTAATATAATTAATTAAAAAAAGGTGAACATGGAATATGATATATATATTGTGATATAGTTCTCGTGATGCCGAGTCGCAAACGGATACTCGTTACGCTGTATAAGATACACGTATTTGTCCATCTATCAACAATTACTTAATATGTTATACAGGATGTTCACAGGATATTATTTTTCAGCGATATTTTTATAAATGGTATATATTTGCGAGAAAAATAGAAGAAGACAAATTTCTCGTTTTATATGGATGGTGATGGTCCGAAGAAATTTTTTAAATTTATTACTGTGTATATAACGAATATTTTTAAATTGATTAAATTTAAAAATATTTTTTTCTTTTTTTTACATAATAATAATATTTATTTTACACTTCTCTTGTGTGAAAAAATATATCAACATTTAAAATTGAAATTAAATTGATATTGAATTTATCAATAAGTTATCGTTTAAAAAAATTTATTTAGAGATCACCGTCCTATAAACGTATAAAAAAACGATGAAATTTTGTTTTCTTTAATTTATTTCGCAAATCTATCATTTACAAAAAAGATTCTAAAAACAAATATCATAAACATTCTGTATATATACACATATGTATGTATTATACATAAAATGTATATATATATATACACACATATATAATAATAATGTACTAAATCTACGACAATTAATAATATTAATAAGTGATTCGATCGAATCGACGTATAATACGCTATGCTAATCAACAATTACGATGATTATAAATAAATAAATAAATAAATAAAGAAATAAATAAATAAATACTTTCCGTCTGAGAGTAACTAGACATAATAATTATAATAATAATAATAACAGTAATAACAATAATAAAAATAATGATAATAATAATAATAATAATAGTAATAATAATAATAATAATAACAATATAATGATGATAATAATAATAATAAAAAATCTCTAATCCCTATCTAATTATAAGAATACTAATTCAAGTATTAACTATCATATGTAAGTATTTTTTTATGTAATCGTGTAACTATACGTGTAAATATATGAATATCGTATATACGTATATATACACACATATATGTATATATATACACATGTATATAAATATATTCATGTATTATATTGTACGTGTGTGTAAGTGTATAAGTGTGGTAAGAGAAAATTCGAAGAGTAGAGTATTCATCGCTACACAAAAAATTTGTTCTTTTTTTTTCTTCTTCTTTTTCTTCTTCTTCTTTATTTTTTTTTATTTTTTTTATTTATTTATTTTTTTTTCTAAATAGCTTACTCAAGGTTTCTAGCAAAATATATGTATTAATTATATACGTTTATATATTTATATATAGATAGATCTACGTTCCATAACCTGAACACATTTTAATCTTGTATATTAATTAGCGTTCTCGTGAGTAAACCCTTCTCTTCGCCAACTCTGCTCGTAACGGGGGTCGACGTTCATTCATTCATTCAAAATCGGTCCTGTCGACGCGGTACGGCTAAGATCATCATCATCATTCGTGATATACGAATCTACCCGTGGAACTAAGGAGAAAAACACAAATTGTCTCTCAGGCTGATCGACAATCGAAGCCTGTTCGAAATATTTATAATTATCTTTAATTCTTTTTTCTTTTGGATTATTTTTAATAATAATGAATTATTATTATTATTGTTGTTCTTCTTCTTCTTTTTTTTCTTGTTCTTCTTCTTCTATTTCTTCTTCTTCTTCTTCTTCTTTTTCTTCTTTTTATTATTATTATTGTTATTGTTGTTGTTGTTGTTATTATTATTATTATTATTATTATTATTATTTTTGACAATATATTAATATTTATAATTAAATTATGGGTTAAAATTAACAAAAGACATCGTTAATAATTTTAGGTAGATTCGTGATTTTGTGGGAAAATGTATGAATTTAAATACATTTTTTTTTTCTTAAATTAAATACTTTATTATTTCCGCCACGAAATTTTTCAACGAATCGATTTCAAAAGATTCAACAAAAAAGGAAGAGCTCACGAGATCCATCAGATTTTACCATCGTACGACATATCAATTTAATGATTTTTCTCCTCTTCGATTAGCGCCAATTACAATGCGGTTTAAAATTTATTTTTCTCTTCTTTTTATCATTTTTATTAAGATTTTGATTCCAGTAATTCTAAGGTTTTTCTTCTCTTCTTTCCTTTTCTAATTAATTAATTAATTAGGAAGAAACAGATTTTTAATAATTTTCTTCTTTTATCTTTTTCACTTTAATCAAAAAGCTAAATAAAAAAATAGTTTATTTTACAATTTAAAAAAATATTTCTTTAATATCACTTGTTTATTCTAATTGAAAAAATATTAATTAACGATAAATAAAATTTTTATAAGGTTTCTAATGTTCTCTTTCGTCACACGCTGTACTCTATCGTTTTTATACCATCGTTTTTTTCTTTTTCTTTCTTTTTCCTGCTCGTTTCTTTACATTTCTCTTGATCTCGTTTGCGTTTCTTTTCTTTTCTTTTTCCCTTTCGTTTTTCTTTTCTTTTTTTTTAGTTAAAAAATAAGTTTTTAACTACTCACGCTAAAGCTATAACTACGAAGTCGAGCCAATTCCATGCATCTCTAAGATAGGTAAAAGGCTGCAGAATGAAACCCCTCGCCATCACCTTAACGGCGGACTCAAATGTGTAGATGCCCGTAAATATCACTCTGAAAATAACAAACACACCACTCAGCTTTTAAATTCGATTTCTTTCTTTTTTTTTTTTTTTTTTTTTTTTTTTTTTTT
>NW_006263425.1:495653-498776 GCF_000469605.1 Apis dorsata
ACGTCTCTCTCTCTATTTAGCACATCACACTGACGAGTCGCATCAGCGACACACTCACGTGGCAAAAAAAAAGAAAAAAAAAATATATATATATAAGTCGATTTTAAAAATATATTTGTTTCCCAGAATTTTTTTCAAACAAATATGAAATAATTTAGAATTTGCTGTTTCTAATTTATTTATTTATTTATAAAACGTGTTAATAATAATATTTTCTTATTTGTAAAATAATTAAATTAAGAATTTAAGAAGTTGCCATATTAAAATTAGAATAAAGATGCGTTTGAAAAATCAATTAATTTGATAAAAAAAAAAATAATTATACGATGATTATAGAAAAGACATAAGTTTTAGAATTTTCAAGAATATTTTAAATCTCTTCAATATCTCGTCGAAGTATTGATTAAGTCATGATAAGTCAATTCAACAAATGTCACCATGTTTCTATACTAGTCGCAACGTATCTACTTGATCTTACCACCACTAGTAAGTACTTGTTAAACCGAATAGAACTTAATTCCCGTTGCAAAAGACAGATTATACCGTGTAGCAGTCTCCTCGATATAGCGAAGTCGTAAAAGTACGAAGAAGATTCAAAACTTCAGTCAAGGCTGCACGTGATACATATATCTTAATAGTAAGTGAAGTTCATTGCCTGGCTATTATTTCTATCGTTGTTTCAATTTTATTTTTCAGCAAAATTCCCTTTTTATTTTTCTTTTTCTTTTTTTCTTTCTTTGAATTAAATGGCAAAAGAATTTTCACTATTCTTCCAATATAACAGGTAGCAGTTATATTAACAAACAAATATTAAAAATGACAACAGTGATCACTTAAAAATTAACTTCCTCGTTCTCCACAAGTTGAGAACCATCGTTGATAATCGTTGCCAGTGAGCATAATCGCTTTTGCTAAAACTAGGCGATAATAACCAATCGCTATCGGTGTCTAATTAATTAATTACAGATCGCCAAGTAGACCAAGTCAGCTATAATCGAGCACGATCCAAGCGAACAATTTCTCTCTTCGACTCGACAAATTATATATACATCCGACAATTTATATATCCATTATATATTTCCATTTTTCCCTACTTTTGCCTCTTTCTATCACATCGCATCATTCGCATGGATCGTTCGCATTATCTACGCTACCTCTAGAGAGACTAGAACAAAACTTACCAACGGTTATACAATTTATCACACAGTCTCTACTCATATATTTAGAGCTATAACACGTAGAACATTGCTTGAAATATCTATACTTTGAACAACGTGTACTCGCCTTGAGCTTTCGATGATTCACTCCGATACAATAAAGAGAAAAAAGAAGATAGGTATAAATAAGTAAAGATACCGTCAAGATAGAATAGTTCGATAGAACGTGATTGCTACGTGCAAAAATTAAGTAGAAAAGAAGTAGAATAAAATTTTTTTCTTCGAGAAAATCAAATTTGAAAATTTGTGCGAAAATATTGTGTTCAATGTGTCGATAATTTCAAATTCGATTTATTTATATAAAAGAGGATAAAAAAAAATTTTATTCCATAATTTCTTAGGTATTATTTTTGAACGTAGAATATTCTTCTATTTGATCGCTTTTCCAAAAATTTGAACAGGATATAATTTAATTGTAATATAAGATTCATCTCCGGCTTAGGCTCGTAAACACGCTAAGCTACATTGATTCACAGTCACTGCAGAGCAAGCGTAAATATATAATCGATTGACAAAGTTAACAAAAATTTGAGTAAAAGTAGATTGTAACTCTCGATACTTCCTCGATTGCGCCGTTTAAATGTTAATTTTATCTTGGAAATAATTATAGATTTATTCGTTTCAGGATGTTGCCAGTTCCACACATGAGTTAATATAATTAGAACGTAAAACACCTGTTTACTGATTCGCTTCCATCCATTCGAGCGTCACACGAAGATTAAAGATTAAAGATTGCAAAGGAATTTTATTTTATTATTTTTATGAATGAAAAAAAGAAGAAATTCAAATTCCTCTTGATTTTAATTTTGCAGAATATTAATATCTTTTTTAATAAATTTTGCAGGGAAGAAAAAAAATTGGAAATTTTCAATTTTTTCTTGATCTCAAAAAATAATTTTTATCTTTTAAAAAGAAAAGTAACTTTTTTTTTTGCAGAGACCGATACCTATACGTTATTGCAGTAGCTTCGCGTGAAAAATAAAAGAATACAGTGAAAAGAGAACGGTGGACGTAGGCAAAGAGTAAATCGAGTTTTCTCGTCATTGTTTCACTAGATCGAGGGCGAAGAGAACGAACGAGATACTCACTCCGTAGACTCGATGGTGGGCGTAGTGGGCATGATCATGAGTATGCAGTTAACCAATATTGTAGTGATAATGAAGAGGGAGAACAGTGGGTGAACCAATATATAAATGGCCACTCGTCGTATCGGATTGAACGGGTCGAGGATCCACATCGCATCTGTCGCTGAGAACCTGAATATGTCCTTCCCCTTGCTGATGACGACGAAGGTCTGGTTAAAAAAAAAAAAATAAGAGAAACAAGTGATATTACATTGAGAAAATAGCACGTGAATAAATCCATTGAAAATCTTGTAAAAAAAAAAAAAAATTAGAAGAATCCAATTTCTCCTGTTTAATTAATTAATTAATATATTCTCAATATTTTTATTATAACCAACAAGAAAAAAACATGTTTTGTTGCTGTAAAAGAGATAATACGATTTATTATTACGTATAATTTGAGACCTGTTTTTATCATGTAATTATCATTTAATTATTTAAACTGATAAAGAGAAATAATTGTTTCCGGTTTCGAAATAAAATGCATCGATACCCTTTGATTATGATAGAAGCTATCGATATCCTCGAGAGGTGTGGAGGCCAACTCGGGTGGAAATTCGTTGTGCAGTCGGACCGGGATCGGTGCTCCTTGTTCGAGCATCGGATCCGGCTGAGGACCCTCGTCCTCGTCCTCGTCGTCATATCGAACCTGCGAACGAAACACTTTTAAACACCACTGTCCATTGATAAATCCCGCTTTATCTTGCATCGAATTGTCATTACCATAATCTCTCTTTTTTTTTTCGTGCTAGAAATTATTTACAGCTAAAAAAAAAAAAAAA
>NW_006263425.1:499058-505487 GCF_000469605.1 Apis dorsata
CGTCATTTTGCGCGAGGATAATATTAAAATTTTAACAAATCGAAAAAAAATGGAAAAAAAAAAAATAAAGAACCAACGAAATCAATCGAGAGTGATCAGTGAAACAAATATTTCCAAAATATAATGTTGTCGATGTATAACATTTCACAGAGTTATAATATAGTGTTGTAAATTATTATTATAAGATTAAAAACAAAGAGATTGTTGCACGTATGCGTTTATCATTGGAAATATTCATTTTGTATTATATACTTGTCCGCTATGAGTGCACCGGTGTTATTCATAACCCGCTTCTAGATCAGCTCTACGCGTTCCTAATTCGTTCCACGGCTCATTGTGCACCGCAAAAGAATGTCCCGAGCTTCGTTTGGCAGGCGTTCAAAGATCGTGGTTTCCGCCATATTTTTTTCGAATCTGGGAGAACCGTCACCGTAAGATTCGTCGCAAAATATTATCTCATCTTCGATTTTTATCTTTTGATCACTGATATTATACGAACAAAAAGCTTTCTGATATCTTGAAATTAATTTTAACACCACCAGTGTCATTTAAATTTTCTACTTATTACTATTATTCGTAAAAGTGTCAATGCATCATTATCAAAATGTTAAATAAACGTAATACAATCATATATTCCGTGTCACGAATTTCCAATTTATTAAATAGGAATGTAATTCAACGAATAAAAAATTTATTATAAAGAAAATATTCAATTCAGTAATAAGCAAAGAATTTATTTTGATTCAAAATTTTTCAAACAACACTATTATACGATACGAAAAATTTAACCATGCAATTTCGATTTTTATATAAAATTTTTTAAATAATTATCATACAGTAAAGTAGTAGGAAATTTCATTACAATACATATTGCAAAAAATATAAAGTATTTAGACTATTGTGCAACGAATATTACGGAGATGGTTACATTTCCAGTTTTTATCTTTACACTTATTACGTGTACTTTACCGATAGTACAACGTTGGCCCACATTTCTCTCGTTCTTTCTCTTTTTTTTTCTTTCTTTCTTTCTTTCTTTCTTTTTTTTTTTTTTTTTTTTTTTTTCCTACTTTGGAAGCATCGGGAACATCTATTCCGTGTCTAGTCTGAAAAGCAGCTATGGCGTCTACTAGTCGTATAGAAGGCGCTGTATGTACATGTTATATATACATATACGTGTGTACAGTACGAAATTGGTGCTAAAAGCGGGTCGTGAACATACGAACCTGGATAAGGTCCACGTGATCTGCTCGTTTCCGCTCCCTCTCCGCGGAATTTTCTGCCGAGTGATTATTAGAAATTCGAGGTATGCCCACCTGCTTTTCTTTACTCTTTCCTTTTTTCCCCATTTTATTCGCCCTGCCACTTAACCCTATTGTCATTTGGATTTCTTAAGGATTTCGAGGAAAATGCGAATTTCTTTTTTCCTTTTTTCTTTTTTTCTTTTGAAATTGGAATAAAAATAGGAAGATGATAATAGATGACGATTAACGATATCGACGGAAGATTCTCTCTATAATTCGTACAAAATCTTTTCCAGGTTAAAGAAAAGTTAAAGAAAAATCTTTTGATACCAGTATATTCTCGAGTTATTATCTCGAACTTTTTATAAAAAAAAAAAATAATGTTTCGAAATTAATTGGATCGTGACCTAGCCTATTTGGATTAGGATCTAGAAAGCATTTCGTAAAATTCCAATAGATAATAACCATCCTGTGAAGCTATTACAGATGCACATACATGAACGTACTTATAATGATGAACTATATACTAAGATCTATTCAAATCTAATTTATACAAGCGAGAAGTATCTGTCGATGAATATTCAGGCTGAATTTCACGGGCAGAGAGTAGAACACATGGTGCAAGCAAGACACGTTCCTCATCTTTTCTTCCTTCTTTTTTTTTTTTTTATTGCTTGAAAAGTTGAATAGGCGCTGTAGCAATCTGGAGAAAGCCCATTAATCGATGATTCCACATCATTTATTTACAATTGAAAATTATTCTGACATATTTATCCCAAGTTATGGCTACAGAAGATCGTTTGAAATTCCATGCGATCGATTTTTCATATCAATTAATAGAAGAAAATATTCATGCGTATCATATACGTCTTCCTCTTCGAAAAGAAAAGTTTGTTTCAATGAATAATCATGAGATTTATCTTAAGCATTTTCGTTTCGATTATCCCAGAATCAGAGAGACTTTGCTTTCTCTAATATCGAAACATTGTGTTCTCACGAAGTTAGTTTAATCCTTGTCGTAACACTTGTTCGACTTCTCGTTGCAAAAGGATAAGCATATTTTCTTCTGAAGAAAAAACAAAGTGGAAAGAATCGATAAATAATCATGAGATTTATTTATCTCGAAGATTGTCGCTAATTGATCCAAAGTCGAAGAAATATATGAACTTGTTATTTCTTTTCTTTCTATCGAAATACTAAAAAATAAAATCAATCGAATTTATTTCAATTCAGAAAAAGAATATCCGTAAAGTACGTTTATCTTTTTGAAAACAAAAAAAAAAAAGAAAAAACTATGAAAAATTTGATTCAATAAATTGATTCACAAAACGTAATGTAACGTAAATTTTAATTTGTCTCGACAATTATAGATATTGTAGAAAATTTTTTCCAAAATTTTAAAACAAAAAAATATTAATACGCTTCAATCATTCTTCTTTCAAAAAAAAAAAAAATAAAAAATAAAAAAAATAAAATGAAATCCCGTTAGAAAAAACTTTCAAGCATGAATAACCATCAAATTCATCTCGCAAAAATGTCCAATCTTCCAAAATTTCGATCAATCTGTCAAAATCTATCCACTGATAATCACGAGTCTCTTTCAAGCAATTTCGAATCTCCATTCCCTTAAGCGATAATCCACCTTCCTCTAGCGAAGAATTGAGAAAAGTTTTCTCGCGGATGAAATTTCCACGCGATCGATGTTCTTCGATGGAGGAGAGAGAGAGAGAGAGCATCGCCTCGCCTGAACACTGTATTGCGACGCACCGACGATAAATCAATACGATCCCAGGAGAGCGACCACGCCATTTGCGATCATGTGCGATTCGCTTTGCACGTTCGCTTATGCTGCTGCTGCTGCTGCCGAGGCGCGCAATTTAATGAATATAAAAAAAAAAAAAAAAAAAAAGGGGGAGGAGTTAAAAAAAAAAAAAAAAAAAAAGGGGGAGGAGTTAAAAAAAAAAAAAAAAAAAAAGGGGGAGGAGTTAAAAAAAAAAAAAAAAAAAAAGGGGGAGGAGTTAAAAAAAAAAAAAAAAAAAAAGGGGGAGGAGTTAAAAAAAAAAAAAAAAAAAAAAAAAAAAAAGAAAAAGGAGGAGGAGTTGAAAAAAAAAGAGAGAAAAAAAAAAGGTTATGTACAAAGAATCTCAGCTCCAAGCATTGCGGATACGGCATACGATCTATAGAAGCGTTTCCAGGCGGCTGCGAGCTCTATAAACCAGACGTACAGTACTTGACGAAAAACAAGTTGGATTCCCTTCTCGCGTTTCATTATTCGAATCTCGTCTCCGAGACGGATTTCCTTGGATTTATCCCACCTTTAATAATGCATCGAGTTTTGTTTCATTAACGAGTGTATTGAAACGACGGTGGTTGTATTCTTACAATTGCGAATCGGTTTTTTTTTCCTTCCTATCTTTTTTTCATTTCAAACGTATGGATTGAATTTTTTGAATCGATGGATTTTGGTAATAACGTGTTGAAGTGTATACGTTGTTATATTTATTTAATGTGATAATTAAATTGTTTTAAAAAAAATTATAAATAATATTTTGAAGTTGAATTCTGAATTATTTGAAATTTTATATCTTTTTAGCCAAGTTATTTTTTAATCTCTTTAAAAATCTAAAATTCGCTATATTCTATTTTATTTATCTAAATGTATTGAAATTTAAGATCTTCGGTATTATTTTATTTACAAAGAAAAAAAAAATTAAATTCTGAATTATAAAATCTCGTTAAATATAATTCGATTTTTAATCATCCAATTTTAAATTATTTTTTTAGTAATACAAATATAAATATAAAATATAAATATAAATATATAAAAGTGGCTAAAAATATCGAATGAGTCAGTTTTTTTCTTTTATTGGACATCGGATTATTTTTAGCGTGGAATAATGTTAGGATAGATATCCTCATGTAAAAATTGTTCACGAGGAAATAATTTCTTTATAAGGAGAAACGATTTCGCGGATGTGATCTTGAAAACCGGCCAAAAAGTCATGTTAGAATATTCAATCAGTTATCCAGAATTCATTTCATTTTTTCCATCTTTTTCTTTCCTTCGTTCTTCGCGATAAAAACTATTTAGTGATTTATACAACATGAAATATATCATCTAATTATATCTTAATTTGTTCGAAATATAATCACCTGATTATACCTGAAACCTGAAAATATTTCCTTATTAATTAGTAAATAATTTTTTAATTTTAATTAAAAATTTTCTCGTTTCGATCATATTCCTTAAAAGTCCAATCTAAATTTCTTATAAGTGAAGGAACTTTGTATTTGATATACCACCTCGTCCAACTTGTTTCATCAAGCATCGTGCTATATTTATGCATAATTTTTTAGCAAAAAAGCCTATTCGAAATAATGCATGTGTAATCTTGCCACCGAACGAACGACTCGTTTCAATCTCGTTCGATCGATGGTGTTTTTCTTTTTTTTTCTTTTTTTTTTTTTTTTTGTTGAAATATCATCGAAATTTTTACATATTTACCTCAACGAAAATTAATGAACGAAACTTTCATTCTCGATTTTTAATGCATTGTAATATTTTACCTCTCTCTCTTTTTTTTTCTCTCCAATAAAATATCGAAATCGGAGTTCGAGCAAATATTTTAGCAATATTTATGTGCAAAATCGAAGCACAGGCAAGGCTTATTTTGTCTTTGTTGCAAAATCTTTGTTGGCAAGAACAACTCGCGAAACAGCGTGTTTTCAATGGCGGTATAATATATATACATATGTAGAATAGAACAATAAGCGCGTTTTGTTTCATTGATATTTGATGTGTTGCAGCACAGTGACACAATTATGATATACGTTTGTATATACGTGTGTGAACGTGACCACGATGTGAATCTCGATAGGGATCTTCTTTTTTTTTTTCGATCGATCGACAAATAGCATTTTTTATAGCGTGAGTAACAATGTCCTTACTTGTACAAAACAATGCAAGCGATTTACAGGGTCTACAACTCGATACGGTTTTGCCAGATAAAATTCTTTTTACGAATGTAAAAATACGTACGATGAAAGTGATTTTTGTCTCATAATACAATTTTATTTTTTAATTTGTCGATTTAAAAATTTAAAAAAGAATAATTTTAAAGATGTTGATGAAATTAAAATGTAACCGTGTTCCGTGATGTTTCTTCAACTGTGTAAATTTTAACAAAGGAACAAAAGGATAAGAAAAATTCTTCGTTGTCAGTGTCTTTTGGTCTGCCAGAAAATTGATATGCACTACTTAACCCTTTGCAATCCGAACAGTATTCGACATTTTATCTCAACCGGTCTCGGTAACCTACTTTCCAAAGATGCTCGTAATTTAAATACATTTTCATATTTCTCGTCTCAATTTTGATAATAACTAAATACATCCTTCCACTTAATATATTTCTATTATATTCTATTATAATATTATTTCATAAAAACGAATTTTTTAACGATCTTATTAAATCTCTGTAATTCTTGAAAAAAATCTTTGCAGAATATAAATCTACAAAAATTAAATAAAATTAAAAAAGAAAATCTTCAAGATCAAGATTTTTTTATCAAATTCCTACTTCAAAAATATTCATTTTCAATCGACGATAAATCACTTTCAATCGAATAACTTGTACCAGCATAAAAAACACGCAAAAGCAAAAAAAAAAAAAAAAAAATTATATTCCAACAAGTAATAAGACACCATCCCCCGTGTTATTAATTAATAAAATTTCAGTCAACGACTCGTCGTGCAATTAATAATCTTATTGCGGATTTATCGACACGTGGAAACGAGGCAAGCGCAAAGGAATCGATGTGTACACCGTGGCACTGGTGAAAATTAAGTGTCTTGGTGGGTGGACGTTGCGCATCATCGGGCAAATATGAGTGACAGAAGTGTGTACGATCGATCGGATGTAACCGATTGCACTTACGAATGTACAAAGATGGAAATCGCATATATATGACGGTCTATTGTACGTGTATGAATAGGGTGCATTTTATGGGCCATTTTATGGTGTATATGTGTGTGTGTGTGTGTGTGTATATATATATATACATAATATTCGTGTATATGTACAATAATCAATGATCGTAAAATAATTTGGATGATAGAGAAAGAGTAAGAGAGACAGAGAGAGAGAGAGAGAGAGAGAGAGAGAGAGAGAGAGAGAGAGAGAGAGAG
>NW_006263425.1:505607-507680 GCF_000469605.1 Apis dorsata
GCATTTAGTTGTTCGTGTGTGTTGTGCGTGTGTGAGTACGTGTATGTGTGCGCTTATTACTTAGCGTGACGTAACGTCTTACTTCTTTTTTCTTTTTCTTCCGTCCAAAACCTCCCTGAAATTGGAGAAACGGAGAAACAGTCGTTACACACAGAGAAAAAACACAGAGTACAGGGTATAAACAGAGATACAGGTGAAAAGGAGGAAGGGGGAGAAGGGGGAGAGGGAGAGAGAACTAAGAAAGGAATAGGTGATAGAAGAGATAGAAAATTTACAAAATTTATTAAAAAACATATATGTATATCTAGATCTAACTAAAGTATGAGATTAAATTGGTTATCTAATGATGGTTAACTATGTAAATAGTACATGTATATATGTTATATGTTGGGATTATGTGGATTGATTATTTGTTAAAGCTTAAGGAGATGATTGAGAAGTAGAAAATGAAAGGAACAGAGACAGATAGAGACAAGAGTGGAGGTACAGAGATTATTAGATTGTCGGGAAATAAATTGCGGTTTTTCACTATTTAACAGAATTAAAGATTGATTGTACGTGATAAATTTTGAATTTAATCATGATTGATTATTATTTTAAAAAATAAATACTAATAAAAATTAAACAATATCATGAAAATTATCAGAATTTAAAATTTGCCAAAATTACATTGAAAAAATTATAGGAAAGAAATTATTACATTTTTTTATTTCAATTAAATAAATTAATATTAAATTACACAATATTTCAAACATCATATGACAAAAACCACAATTAATTTCTAGACATTCGTACATATTCATATAAAGATAGATAGATAGATAGACAAATAGATATATACATATATACGTTTCATGTTATATAGAGTTATATTGATATATATATATGTATATGTATGTATATCACGTTGGCTTTTATATATATATATACGAAACGAAGGATGTTCAAGCGAGAGGATCGCGGGATTAGGCAAGCCAGGAGAGAAAGGAAGATATATAGAGATCGAAGCGTACCAATTGATACCATCTCGCCTCTCTCTTTCCCTCCCTAATATTACTCTACGGGATTAGTTGATATAAAAGAAGAGACAGTGAAAAGAGATTTCGTTAATTAATCGGGAAAACCAAATTTCGTGATCTCGTAAGTAGGTCTCGAGCCAGAGATCAATATTATATATTCGCAATTCGAAACATTCATAATTAATTGGAAACAAATATTTTTTTTCAATTACACAAACATGAAACATTTGTTGACATTTTTCCGTTTTTTCTTTTTTTTTTTTATTATAGATAAATTATTTTGGGATAAAAAAAAATAAAGAAACTAAGAAACTTTTCTATAATATACGACAATCTATCATTTTTTTTTTTTTTTTTGTATTTCTAATTGAAGTTACTATAATACTGAAAAATGTTTCATTATATTCATAATTTTTTTGTGAAGTCTTCTTCTCAAAAAATATTGATAATATCGATGTTATTTTTATCTTTTGAATATAAAAAAAAGAAAAAGAAAAAGAAGAATAGAAGAATAGAATAAAACCTAGGAGTATTGAGTGAAATTTTTGGTAAAAATTTTTTTTTTTTTAAAGAAAATTCACGTTTAAGAAGATAGGCAAGATATATGTAGATATTATTGACCCATACTACTAGAGCGCGGCGGAGTGAACAGTATAAGGGGAATAAGACTATCTATAGTCAGACGCGCCTAGAACGGTCATAACCACAAATATATCTGCCTGTACTTTCTTACACGTGCAGATTTATTTCTAATACAAAAGACCTTTTTTACATTTACCTTTTTATCAAAAAAAACAAGCAATAAATCTTCGAATTGAAAAGCAAATTTAATTTAATCAATCACTTACAATATTCATCATTGTAGAATGTTATTTTCAATTAACAAATAATCTTTAAACGAGTAAAATTTCTAAAGAAAATAAAAGAAAAAAAAGAATAAACAAATCTTCAAATTAAAGAATACATTCACTCAACAATCCCCAACAATCCCTCAAACAATTAAAATAAATATCGCGGGAAGAGAAGAAAAAATTATATATATATATATATATAT
>NW_006263425.1:507924-508877 GCF_000469605.1 Apis dorsata
CTCGAAAGAGAAAAGACAATTAACACCGATATCACAAGTACATCGATGAAAGGATCCATCCTTTTCATAATGAACTTACCAATGAAAGACTCAGCACAATTAATATTACCTATATATACCTGTATATATGTTCTACGAGGCTACGTAAGTTAAAAGGAAATGTTACAAAATATAACAGAGGGAGAGAGAGAGAGAACTACGACACAGCGATATTTATGTACGTATATATAGAAAACAGGCACAGATAGTGACACTGCAGACATCGAGCTCGTACGCGAAACATATCTTTGGTAACACAGAAACAATACATTACTCGACGACAATCGTGTTATATATATTATATATATATAATATAATATATATATATATATATATGTATATATGTATGTAGACAGATGTAGACAAAAGTCGTCAAATATGGGAGTATAGGCATGTATTTTCAACTACGTTCAGCAGTAAATCAAGCAAACAATGAACGCGACGGGTAGCGACAATCGGTTGTTTACAAGAGGGGTTAAGGTAGAAACACCGCAGCTTGACGTATAATCGTATATATATAGTATATAGTATATAGATAAATATATAGGTAATGATATTGTGAACATGAGGAAACAGATCTCGCAAAATACGGCACTGCAGCTACGCAAAATAAATGTACGATCAAAAAATAAAAAAAAAAAAAAAATAGAAAAAATATCTCAAAAATACGAACAGTAAATATTGTATAAAACGTCCATTTAGCGTCAGGGGCACAACATCAGTTGTATCAGTAATCTTAAGATCGATTAATATTTATTTGTTGAAAAATAATTGTTAAAATTATTATTTTAATAATTAATTTCTCGATATCAATTTTTCAATAGAGTTAAGAGTCAAGGTTAATTTGATAATTCTTTTTTTTTTTTTGTTTTTTCCATGAATATTAATCGATTCTTAAGTAAAAAAAAAAAAAA
>NW_006263425.1:508983-515068 GCF_000469605.1 Apis dorsata
TGTAATTACTGGTCTTACTAAAAAAAGTCTATAACGCACTTAATAGCGATGCATGTACGTTTCGAGGTCTCGCTATAGAGATCTGCAAAGTAGAACAACCTGTGTATCGATGTTAATAAGCACGTTACGTAGAACGATCGTGGGTGTCTTCTTGGAACTCGTCTAACTGGAAACGCGAATCACCGGATAACGCGATTCTTTCTTTCTCATTTCTCTTTTTAAATCGATTTTTTTAACGAATTATCCTACAGATATATATCGAGGTATACAGAGATATTTCGTTCACGTTTACAGTGTCAATGATCGCGTATTTTTTTTTTTTTTTTCCTTCTTTCTTTCTTTTCTATATACGTGGAGTAACACGTAAAAGGATATGTGGTTTTATGGGAGATTTGAGTTGGATGCCAAGATCGATTTGCGCGAATAATCGACAAGAACGATTCACGTGGCTCCCGGAGACTTCTCTTCTGCTTCGATGAATCATGTCAATCCCTCCGTTGGACGTTGTAAATCGACATTAAACAACGGCACGAAATTTCCACGAATCCATTTGACATGATCGAAATTACATTTCTTCGAAATTTATAATCAAAATGGTTTATAATCCATTCGAATGAATACGTTGATTGAATCGAAGGAATTGAACAAAATACTTTTTTACACAGAAGAAAAGCGAAACGTGATGAAACGCGCCGTGGAAATCGTTCGTCGATTATATAAAAATATGTATGTAAATAATATATGAAAATAATAACATGAAAAATTTATGAATTATATATAGATCGTTTCGTGATCGAGAATGAAGATTGAAAAAAAAAAAGACAAAAAAAAACGAATCCCGATGATCAGCCAACAAAGATCCTTTCGAATCGATGATGGCTGACCATTTTCTTTAAACAGGATGAAGGAAACACGACCGCGTTCCTACCTCGCCTTCCGCTCTCTTCTTCTCGAGCTCCTTCTGCTTGGCATGTTCCTCGGCGATGCGAGCCTCGATCGCTGCCAGGGACTCCCGCGTGAACGGACGGAACAAACTTCTTTCTTCCTCTGATACAGAGTCAGAATCTTCGGACATTGTCTAAGCTGCACACAGCTGAGCCACCTTCCTGGACAATGACAATCGATCTTATTTTAGTTACAAATATATATAAACGTGAATTGAATTATCTATATTTCGATATTAATTAATCCTGATATTAATACATCCTTGAACTCAAAGGATATTGCTTGATTTGTTATTAATCTTAACTTTGAGATTTTAAAAGTTGGTGTTAAGGATAGGATAGGATAGGAGAAGTTGTTCGATATCAATTGATAGTAATAATCCTGGTTTTAATATCGTTAATTTTATAATATTTGATGTTGGATTTGAAGTTTTGAAAAGTGATTTGGTGAAAAAGGAAAAATAACAAATAACATTGATTGTTATAAAAATGAATGGTAAGCTTCTGTGAATATTTCTTTTTTAGACATTTCTGCGTTAAGCGAAGAAAATCTTTTAACTTTTAATCAATAGTGATCAAACGTATCAAGGTATTTCTTTAAAGTAGTTATATATATTCGTGAAACTATAAGCTTATACCCCGAGTCTAAGGAAATTGTAGGCCGAACTTATTTCTATAATGGGATGGCACACTTCGAGACCCCTCTTTCCCAACTCTATGTCTCAGACCACTTAGTAATAAACTTCACGAGGTTACGATATCGTAGAATTTCGTGTTAGGATGTCTCAAACGCGAGGAATTGGAAGGAAGTACGTGTAAGCATGCCCCTTTATATCTTAAAACGCTTCAAGTTTTTTTGACTCATCTCCAATTTGTCCCCATTTATATAAAACTAAATTTTTATTTTCGAATCTAAAAATCGACTATAAAATATAATTATCAATTATGGATTATCGATTTCGAAAAATTTTCTTTTGAAAATTCATATTCCTCTCTCATATTTTTTTTTTCTTTTTAACGTGAAATTAAAATTTTTTAAGAATTTATCCACTTTCGAGAACACACGTAGAGAACAATTATTTATCAGTATTAAAGAATCCTGTAAACCGTACTCGACAGATTGAAATATTGCAATATCGGTGCACGACAAAGAACTTTAACTTTTTCCAATCTGTCGCGACATCCCGATTTGTCTGGTGCACTTAAAAATTGGAGCACTGCCAACACGAGCTTTATCGTATTGAAACGAGAAGCCCCGATGTAGGATCAGCTCCAACTTAATTATTAAACATTGTGTTATTGAAAAGCCATGAACAATGTAAGGGATGAAACCGCGTTTAAGTCGCAGGAAAGAAGACACTAGTTGAATCTTGATGAACTTTTTTGTGAATTGTGAATTAAGTCGGAAATATGAAGGGTGTAAATCTGCATTTCTCTCTGTAATTAAAGAATAATTCGTTTCGATGATACATTCAGAAAGATTATAATAATATAATGATATATTACAAAATTTTATAATTTCATTGTTTGATATTAAATTTGCGAATATAAAAATTATTAAGAAAACTAAAAAAGTCATAAATCATATCATTTCTTTCTATATTATGTAAAAAGTTTCATTAATTTGTAAGATATTTAAAATTTCTTTTGAATGATCAAAGTTTTCTATAAATAGATACACTAATGCCTCGTTCCTCAGAATACTTGTAAGTAGAAATAGAAAGTTTATTAAGTATGCATGAGATTTATCGAACTTTCAAGCTCATTCAATGTTCTCAAAATGTGTTAGGACAGATAGTAAAACTAATTATTTATTTTTCTTTTTTTTATATATATATAATATTAATATATTCGTTTTATTTATATAAAATATTTTATTTAAAAAAATAAAACAGAATTATATCTTCTAAGAATTAATTTTTCAAATAATTTTAAATTTTAAATTATAATTTTTATAAATTTTCAATTATACTTTAGCAGAAGTATTTCTTCTTATAGTTTTTTTCCATATATATGATATAAATACTATATATTGTAGTACTATACCATAATTATTTTTGGCTGCTATCATACTGTCCTGTTTTCATTTCTTCCACTCTATCACTATATTTTTATAGCCAGAGCCAAAGATTTCAGTAACAAGGACATTAATTTATTTCCCCCATTATATCTTTTTCTTATAAAAGAGATAATTCTAAAAGAATAAAAATCTATAAAATGACCATTCACAACAATAATAAACTATAAATTTATATATTCATCATTGATTAAATTTTCATATAAAATTGTGAATGATTTATCTACAGAATAAACATTAAAAAATCAGAATAAAATTATTAAAATCATTAAAAATTATTGTTTGTTTAAAATTTTAAAATTAAATTTTAAAAGAATTCATATGTGTTAAAAATAAAAAAATAAAACGAGATAAAATGAGTGGAATATCCTCTTTCCTTTGTGCCATCCTTCTCTCAAAATGATATATAGTTTATGTCGATTCGAAACTGAGAGCACGTAGTAAAAGTATTAGCCCTTTGCGATCCTACATCAAGTTATAGTTGACATTTCATTCCCTTCGCTTGTAATAAATAAAAATGAAATATAATATAATTCCATTTATACTATAAATACAATCTAATTAATTTTTGAACAATTTTTTTAAACAATAAATTGTATTATATTTTTTTAATTCTTCAACATCGAAAACTATGTAATTTTACTTTATTTTAGAGATCCCCATGATTAAATCCAATATCAAATACTATGTACAGTTAAATAATAGCAAATAGTTTTTGAGGATAATTTCCTAAAATCAAAACTTCAAAGATATTCAAATTACAAACAGTTTTTAAAAAACAATTATTGGAACCAAAATTTCAAACAGCTTTCTGTCTACCTCTCTAAAAGCAAAATTTCAAATGTATTCAAATCGCAAATAGTTTTCGAATCTATCCATCTCTTTGAAATCAAGATTTCAAACACGCATCCTTTGAAAATGTAAATCACCCGGAATGAAACGTCAAACGTAATTTATCCTCAGGCCAGAAAGGATTAATCGCTTTACAACCACGAATGAGATATCCCGTGACACAACTGCTGTTCGTACAACAGTTCCACAAAGTATCTTGCGAATTTGAATATCGATCATCGAACTATAAGAACTAACAATCTCGTCGGAATATCTCGTCCATTGTATATCTCTCTTGTATAAACCATGCTATATCTTCGAAATATCTTCGCGATTGCGAGCTCTTATCCCTCCCCTCTATTCAAATCCTCCAATTCCGAAGATACTCACTTTTGATCGGTGCTAACAGTTCCTGAAGTGTAATGTGCGCGTGTCCCACGATGCGGGGGGGTAATAGAGTGGCTGCTGCGGTGGCTGCGGCTGCGGCTGACGAGGACGAGACCGGTGCTGAGAACCGCGCGACTTGCCGGCTAGTGGCCGGTACCTGGTCGTCGATTCGGGACGCGTCGTGCCGTCGAACCGATTTGACGACGCCGTTACGTACGATCGGACGGATAAATTCGACTCGTGCAGCACGTCGACTGCCGATCTACCGTTTCCCCTCGTTCCCCTCTTATACTTTTCGATCGCCGTGACTCTGCCTCTACCGTTGATACTTTCCCTGTTGATTCCACTACCGCTACTTCTAACGTTGCTCCTTTTCACTTTCACGCTAATACTTCTGCTTCTGATGTTGCTGCTGCTATCGTTGATGATGATGCTGTTGCTGCTGCTGCTACCTGAATCTCGTTCCGACGAAATGGCGACGAGAAATGACGAACGCGCTGCGGCAGTGCGTGCTATGTCGGGGACCGTCCAACGCGAACCAAGATTTTTCATGTCCGACCTAAGATTGCACAATGTACAAGTGTGATGATTTTTCATCGAGTTTCAAAGATAATTGGTCGGTTATGTTAGATTAGATTAATTGATTTTGTAGTTTTCTGGGAAAATCATTGTAAAATGTTGGAGGTAATTTTTTTTTTTATATTGCAAGAATTTTATTGGACAGAGGACCAATATGAACGTAAATTATGATTCGAATTAAATTTTTAAGTTTTTAGTTCTGAAAATTAAAGATATCTGTTTAAATATTTAAAATATTTTGTAAAATTTTGTAGGATTTTTTATTTATGGAGATTACGATATTATAATATGATGATGCATTTAGGATTTTCTAATATGTTCGTGAAAGTATAAAGTTTATGTAGAATATTATATTGTTTTAAAAAAAAAATTATTTTATTGCCATAGATTTTTAGAATTTTTAGAATTCTATCCTATAATTTTAATTGGTGAAAGAAAATTACCATAATGTTATTAACTAGTATAAACTACATAATCTATTATTCACTGATTGAGTGCAAGTAGATTTGTACTACCAGTGAACAATTCAAAAATAAAATCTATCTAGAAAATACTCATATCATAAATTTTTATATACTTTCTTAAAAAATATATATATAGAAAACAGTTAAAATTAAAATCAGACACTAATTAATTAATTAGACAAATTGACTTATATAATACTTACGTGTGAATGAAGCGACGGGTGCGATCAATCCGTTATTCGATATAACATAGTCTGATCTTCGAGTCGATCGATACTTATCTATAACAAAAATAAAAATTTACATTAGAAACAGTGATCTATCTTTAAAATCCACCAAAAAATCATATATATATCAAAAAATATATATAAATATATGTATATTATATATATATATTCTCAAGAAATCTATATAAATTTACATTTAAAACATATGAAAAATTTCTATATATTATGAAACGTATTTAAAAGATATAAAATATTTATAAAAAGAAACAATATACCGAAATAATATAAATTAATAATAACACATCTTAAAATGATAATATGAAAATGAAAATTTCCAAGTATTACAAAACAAATATAATAAATAACAAAAATTCTCAAAAATATTTTTTATCCGTGATAATCCTTTTGTCAAACTAAAAAATAGCATGTACTAAAAATAAAATAAGAAAAAAAAAAATATCGGAATAGAACGTAAACCAACCTCGAGGATCGTATATATATATGTATACGCGACGTTTTCGGGCGGAATATCTTTTGGCAGCGAGCAGCCACTCGAGAGTTTTGTCGTTCGTAAAA
>NW_006263425.1:515382-528220 GCF_000469605.1 Apis dorsata
AGTGCGGCGTGTTCACGCATATTCCCGACAACAAAAATTTATACACGGAGCATGCGATATAGAAGCGGCTCGAAGAAGGGTGTCGGTGGTCTTTGACCGAGTTTCGTGCGGTCGATCATATTCCGCCGGAACTCGGTCACGCGCTTATGCATCGGTGTCGTCGCCGCGGCGCCAACGGGCAAACCCGCGCGCTCCCATACGCAAAGCAGGAAAAGTAAGAGTGAACGGTTGATTGCCAGTGGTACGGGTATACGCAGGATCAAACCGCGCCGAGTGGTCGGCCGAAGAAGGACGAAGATGCCCGAACCAATTTAAAGACGACCACGAACTAACAATGTACCAGAAAGGAAGATCGACTGTGATTCGATTACGCTAATTGTGTCCAATCTTCTTCGTCTAGAAATTAATGAATATAGATTATGTGATAATATTAAATTTTTGTTTGAAAATGTTTAAAAAATATTAAATTAGTCAATTTTTACTTTATTTTGTTTATTATATCGATAGTATTATAACAATATTTTTATAATTTTTAAAATA
The DNA here is from genome assembly GCF_000469605.1 of Apis dorsata. Classification (NCBI taxonomy): domain Eukaryota; kingdom Metazoa; phylum Arthropoda; class Insecta; order Hymenoptera; family Apidae; genus Apis; species Apis dorsata. The sequence continues at coordinate 515,923 of NW_006263425.1, forward strand.
TAAATATCGAACATATGGCATATTTTCTTTATCTAATTATTTATTAATATTTGTTATCAAATTATGAATTATGAAGTATTTTCCTTAAGATCAATTTTAATTACTTATACTTAAAAAGAAATAATAAATTGCAATTTATTACTAATACTTTTATAAATGATATTTTATAAATAAAAGAAAATGAATAATATATGTGCAAAAATTTAATTTTTTTATTTCTCACAAAATTTTGCAATTTCGACTATTTATCTTTTTATCAAATTGATTTTTACAATTGTATCAGTTTAACGCCAAAAGATAAATTAAAAGTTTGGTAAAATAAGAACTGAATGAGGGCTGATCTCTTGAGAGATATTGGAATGTACACTCTCATTCAAAAGTCATAAGATACTTATTATATTTATGAGAATATAAAACAAATTATGAAGGAAATATATATTATTAATTTTTTATAATTAAAATTCATTCTTTACATACCAAAAATAATTTAATTAAAAATTTAATTAAAAATGAAAACCTATAATTTTTTTAGCAATTTTTTTAATATAAAAAATATGAATATCATTAAAAAAAATATATTTCTAAGTTTAATGTCAATTTTATTTTAACCGTGAATTATTTTTCACTTTTCCTAATAATAATTAATTATCTTTCTCTTTTCTAATATTTGGCATTGAGAAAGTGATAGTATTTTGAAATAATATGAACATATCGTGAAAAGTACAATAAACATTATGGAAAAAGAGATACATAATCCGGCGACATGGAATGCGATGAAGCTCAATTTAATTGCCTATTGCAGCTTTTATTCTGCGGATATATGACTACAATAAAAACGGCAGTCTGCCAACACGCAGGCTAGGAGAGAAACGGGGTCAGGTATGTCTACGGTAAATCAGCCTTCATCGAGGAATCAACAAAAGCATTCGACGTTACAAGAGCTCCCTGTTAAAGAGTCTAAACACTCCGATTTTTTTTTTTTTTTTGTATGTACGGAGTATGAATTTGCAAGGACGCTTTAGAAATAGCAATTTATAAGAATACCATTGGAAATATTCGGATTACATCGAAATGCTACCATCTCGTGAACTGAAAATTACAAAAATGATATTATGATGTAAAAATTTCTGCATTATCTTATAAATTCATTAAAAATAATAACGATAAATATCTTAACCAGCGTAGAAAATTTTATTTTATGAAATTTGTACCATCAATATTACTTACTCTCTACATATAAGATCAAATATTATATAAACATCGTGAGAAAACCGTTCCGAACAGTTTTTTCGAAAGTTCGAATCGTGGATCAATAAGCAAGTACTAATGCATATAGCGAAACGAATACACGATCTATTTCGATGTTGGCATGATTCGAATAAAGGATATAAAAGTATATAAAATCTCAATCCATACTCTAAAAAACTCGATACGGAAAACTTTCGTCTCTTGTATTTAATCACGAACGGACTAATTCGCGGTATCCGGTAAGTACGTAACGCGGAGGAAGATAATCTGGCAAAAGTTCCGCACGTGAAAAACGTGATACATATCGTGGTAAGCACTGCATTCTCTGTAATTGCACGGCTGCCATCTTGATGGAGAGTATGGCGGAGGGTACAGTGGCGCTACCGGAGGAGGAATAATGTAGGAAAACCGTTTTCTCCACATTGTGGTATGGCACAGTAGCGACCCAACACCAATGCCGACATTGCGTGACGTCACGAACCAGGCCGGGTACGTTGCGGAAAAACGTTGTCATGACGACGAGTGCTGACGCTACCGTCGCCGCACTGTCGTCGTTACCACCACCATCCGGCGATCTCACATTCACACCAATGCCAAGGATTGAAAATAGGGGGAAGGATAAAGAACTATTTTTCTATCCTACGATCTCTTCTTAATCCCTTAATTCAACCGTGTATCGGTCTCCAGAAAGTGCCGGACATTCGGATGAATTACGAATGTAGGTCGTTTGGTATGGATTGAAAACGATACTGAAGGGAATTGAAAGAAATTGATATAGGAAACGTAAGAAAGTTCAAAGAGTATAAATATAAATAGGAAATAAAAATATTTTGATGACTTAAAAAAAATTGAAATTAGAAGTTCATGTATTAAATGAATATGTATATTTGAAAATAGAAATGGGAATAGAAATTAGTTAGTGAAAGAGATATAGTAAGATCGTGATCATTAAAATCTTAAAAAAAATAAAATCTGAGAAATATAGAGATAGATAAAAACAGTAATATGTTCAGAATTATAAATTAAATTTAAAATTGGATTAAAATTATTCCTTTTTTATATATGTTTTTATTTCTTATTTACAAGAATATATATAATGCATATATATTCTATATGCATTAGAAATTCTATGTATCAATTCAAATAACATTTTATATTTTAAAACGTTAAGATTCTTTTATAGAGTGCATATATTCTTGAATATGACTACATCAATTGGTATCGTTTCTTAATTATTTTAATTTATAATTCTATTATATCGATTTTACGTGTTAACCATAACTTTTGAAATAATAACATTCTGAGATTTTAAAATTATAAAAATAAAAAATTATATATTGTATATTTGCAATATTAAAAAAATTAGAAAATTTTAATATAGAGTTTCAACTGGAAATAATTCATGATAAAATGAAATTTGTTATAATTTTTAAATATAATAAAAAATATTAAAAAATTGTTTAGAAAAATATAAAACTTTGAAAGAATAAAAAAGTACATTTATATTGCGGTATAATAATAAAATATTAATATTGGTGTTGTAAACGATGTGAAGAATAAGTTGTAAGTAAAAAAAAATATAAGTACGATGGCAGTAGTAGAAAATTACTTTGCATCACCAATGGAGGACGACTAATAGATTATTATTGGGTGTGCCTATTGTTTTAGCGTGACATCCGAAAGATTGCTATCGTATAAATATCACCAAAAGCCAGAATCGATAATCAATTAACGCATATGAACAACTAACTTTTTAACCGTGATTAAATTTTTCATATACTTTGAAAGTCATTATGAAAATCAAAGAAAAAATTTAATTAATACAGAATTGAACTTAAATAACGAAATCTAAATTATTTAAATATTAATATCTCTAAAAATTTGTAAAATTAAAAAATCTATTTAAGAAATATTAAAAAATTAATATCTTTAGAAATTTGCAAAATTAAAAAATCAGTTTAAGAAATATTAATATATAATGTATATAAATATATATATGTATTAAGATATTATCGATGATATTATTTTAGTGTATATTTAAATAAACTATTTTTTCAAATAAAATATCCAAGAAAATAATATCTGGAAAATTTATATTTTACTTTTTTAAACTAAACCATTTAAAAAGTATATAAATCATATCATGATGTTAAAATATTAAGTATATAATGCAAATTGTTGCTCTCACGACATCAGCTGCACTGACACGACCCACAAAAGACAAAGTATATCTGAAACTAAAGTATAGTGCAGAACAGGGCCATGCGTTCTTGCGAGGACAATCGATCGATTGCCCCTTTGCCTGCCTGCATGCCTGCCTGACTTCTCTTACGGATTTTCACTTGTCACTACACTTCAGAAACATTAGCCAACAACAAGATGCGATCTTGATCAAGTATTCTTCATTAATCGATAGAACCTTGAACTCTATATTATTTTTTCTATATATTTCAACATCTTCCTTTCCTAAAGGAAAGCTACGAATCCCTTTCTAAACTTGTGTCTTTTATTTATCATCTAATATTGGATCGAAAAAAGCAAATAAAATTATTATTTTGTTTATTATAGAATCAAAGAAAGATAAAATATTTTAAATTTTCATTCATTCATTCATTTTCATTTCATTCATTCAACAAATTGTGATATATATTTTTTTAGAAGTTTGTAATAGAGAAATAAAGATATTAAATATTATTGTCAATCGAAATGAAAAGTTCAATAATCTCATTAAGCTGAACTTATATATTCAGAAGATATATTATTCAATTATCTGTCTGTTTGAAGTTTTAATATGCTACGACTTGAATGCTGTACTATTTTAGGTTTCATTTAGGTTTCATTCTTTAGAATGATTTAATTGTCTTACTTAACATTTGTTAAAATTTTTGCCAATTGAGAACGATATTTATAATACATCAAATAATTTAAAATATTTAAAAAGTACTAAAATTAATATTTAAAAAATATATATTTAACAAATAACTAATAATAAAAAATATTAAAATGTTATTTAAAAATTATTAAAAGAATGAATGAAAATATGAAAATTCTAAAAAATATTCAAAATAATTAAAAAATTAGAATATTAAAATCACTATTCATTATATTACAATTAATTTATATTTTATGTTATTATTTAACTCCATTGAATGATTGCTTTTAATTATATCAAATTTACTAATTCTAAGATTAACTATAAAAGAGTTAGGAAATCCCACAGGAATACTCTATATTAATATCATAAATTTCAGACTGACACATACCAACGTTTTGAGTGCAGTTCTGCTTAGAACATTGTGTAAAGCATATCGCACCTGTTGCGTTTGCTCGTTCAACGTTTGCCCTGCAAAATCTCCCTCCTTCTTTTATTGTCAACTTCGTTAATGCGCACGCGCATAGTTTTATAGCACCGTTGCTTATCATGGCGCATTCAGAATCAGAGAGATAAAAATCATCGTCGGAGGAGGTTACTTCTGAACTTCCTATTCTAAATTATTCCTACCACGAACATGATTATAACAAAGATTGCTTTGTATGTTGTATCAAAGCATTTTTTGTATAAACATTCTAGTTATAATTCCTGCAGATGCAATATCATTGTTAAGAAAAATCAAGAATTCTTTGATTCACAGATTCACAAATTCACAGATAATAAGGGTAATAAATTGATTTAAAACGAGAATATTTCAATGGATATTAATTAAGACTGATAATTTATTAATTAGAATGATTTAATTAGTAGGATTACTAATAACAGTAATTTCATGGTTAGACTTAACTATTAAATCATTAATAATTTAATGGTTAGAATTACTGGTAATTTTATGATTAATTATTAATTGCATAATTATCAATTTGTTAATGGATTAATTAGTTTAATTAACTAGAATTATAGATTATTAAAAATTTAGTATCTAAGACAAATGTTAAAATAATTTTCTTATTTCAAGATTATTTAAATATTATACACATTTTGAAATAATGAATTCCAGAAATTTACTATTTCCAATATTAGAAAATTTGAAATTAAAATCAAAAATCACTAAATCCAGAACTACAACTCTCAAACTTGATTACAATTGCAGAATATTAAATGCTTTGAAATTGCAATTATAAAAAATTATATGCTTTGAAACTGCAATTCTAAAAAAATGTAAACTTAAAGATAGTATATCAAATAAATAGTATATCAAATTTTATCCTAGAATTGCTAGTTACAAATCTTATAATCAAAAACTGTAAATTATAAGTTATTTTTAATTTTATTTAAAAATAAACGATTTCCATATATATTTCTAACATGCAAAATAAATAAATTAATAGATTGAAATGGATAGAAAACTGTTGCATGCCAAATGCTAACAAGTAACGCTTTTACAGGAATTGCATTTAATGAATCGAAATATCAAGGATAAGAGAGGGGCCAGAAGGTTTCGAGAGCACAAGAGAACGTTTAAGTCGAAGAAATCGACTTTGACGTCATGCTTTTCTCGCGCGACGAACGGATGGGAAAATACGCTTCCTTTTAGCCACAGACAATGTAGCTTTGATATGACCTTTGACATTACACGGTTATACTATCGATCTTTTATTTATTAAGCTAAATAGTTCATCAAATTTTAAATAATGTAAATATCCTTCTCCAAGACACATGTACAGACCATTTGATTTTACATAATATGTATATTCATAATCTAACAAGTAAAAAATGAATATAAAAATAATCTAAAATTTTTACTTTTGATTTTATCCTTTCATATATATATATATTCTAATAATATATTAAATATAATATAAAAATACAAATGAAAAAATAAAAATATAGTGATATTTTGACATATATAACAATATTTCTAATTGTCTTAATTTGGAGGTTATGTTCATCGATCGAGAATTCGCGGAAAGTTGATCTTTCTTAAAAAATCGAAATGAACACAATGCGTTTCTTTCACATCAAGGAAAGTCTCAGTGAGTCTGATGGTCGTGCATGAGGTGGTGATCGATACCATCGCACGACTCTTAAGCGGATCGTGCACGTCGTATTGACCGGCAATTTTCGCGCGGAGGAAGGTCATCACGAGACATACAAGAACACAGAGTGAGCATACAAGGAATACGATATAACCGGTATATAGTGTGTGCGCCAGGGAATACGACCTTCATCGCCACGAACACAAAGGCAGCTGAAGCTATTTCACGTGCGACTAATCTCGAGAAGAGAGAGCAAAGAAGAAGAGCAAGCGCTTATCGTCATCGCGAGAGTGAACCCCTGACTGATTCCTGACCGAGGCAGTTATCGATCGATATATCGAGAATGGAACAGCAGTCGCGCGTCACGCTATACGTAGATATATATCATTCGTATATGCGTGTATCTTTCTATGTGTGTATGTGTGTGTGTGTCACTATACATTTATATGTATATGTCACTTTACAATTCGATTCGTGCTAACCTAATCGAAACTGTATAGTAGTCACGGTAATTGATTATATATGTATATATAGTAAGAGAAAGCAAGAAGATTCACACGTAAAATAAAATATATTTTTCATATCATGATATAAATCGTCCTGATATAAAAAAGTGAAAAATTTCATTAGCAATTAAAACACGAAGAAACGATAAATGTATAAAAAAAATACATTGTAACAAAGATAATTTATTATGAAATAGACTTGTACGGTAGCGCTGTTAGCGCCTCCTTCAAGAAGCACACGCGGTTTCCAAGTGGTAAAATCAACGAAATATCTTACACGCTGTTTACCCTAATCAATTCATCAACTCACGTGAATCATTTTGATAAGTGATTACTATCGAATGAAAATAATTCAATTCAAAAATATTCGATTCAAATTTTACAAAAAAAGTATCCAAAATAAAATGCATAAACAGTTTAAAATTTTTTTTTCACTTACAGTCGAGGAGTTTCTCCGGTAATGTAGGGATAGTCGTAGCTTGAACGAAAAAAAGCACGACGTAGCGATATGGAAAAGAGGCACTGCGACGTCGAGGAGGGGCGGGTTCTGAGATACCTCCGCGGGCCTTACTTATTCAACTTCGGCAAGGGTAGAGCACACTACCAAGCAACGACACTGTAAACTGAACACACACCGTACATCGACAAACTTTTCTGTCTTTTCCGTATACGTGCGTGTGTGTTTATGTGTGTCTCTTTCTCTTATTCTCTTCTTTTTCTCTCTTCTTTCCTCCGTTCTTTCCTTGTTTCTGTTTCTTTTCGCAACGATTATAGACGATAGACAATGAAACGTATCCTAGTTTCTCGGATATCTTTTTAGACTTTTCAGGAATTCCAACGAATTTCTTCGTTCCTTTCCTAATTTTCGTTCTTCCACTTTTTCTTCTTCCTTCTTCTTCGTCTCTTTTGTTCTCCTCGCGCCTCCACCTCCTCTTCCGACACCTCTGTTCTTCACCGCAGCGGCAAGGACCCGCCCCGTGTCGCGCTACACAAATGTGTAGTGGATAAAGAGAGCGTAAAACTTGCTCTGCGACAACATTATCTGGCCGGTTATCGGTATCTCGCTGCAGTCGTCATTTCTTCCTTTCCTCCAGTCTCACCGCCCGCGTCGCAACGAAAATTGATCGCGTTGCGCGCGACGGTCCCTTCCTGGGGGACAGACCCGACGCGTTCTACTACTCGCACCGCTGTCACCCCGTAACACAGCTTCGTCTGACTACGATCCTTCCGTCTTTCCTGCCTTCCTGCCGTCCTTCGTACCCTTAGCTTTCCTTACCGAAGGACCGACCAGGTCCTTTCCACTTCCTTTATCTGTCAGTTCCTTCTGGCACATAGACGCGCGCGCGCGCCTTCTCTCTCTTTCTAACACCCGTCCGTCTGTCTCTATCGTTACCCCTCCCTCTCTTTCTTTCTTATTCCCCCTTCTGTTTCCCTCTATCACTTATACCTCCTACCTAGCACTTTCTCACTCTTTCTTCATCCCTATATATCCCCCCTACTCGTTTATATCTCTTTCTCTCTCTTTCTTCCCGTAGACTCTATCTCGTTCACTTAGTCGCCACTAGCACTGTCTCCCGTTTTGTCGACGTTTTGCTCATCCGCGTTCCTTTGTTTCAATCTTTGCTTTTTATCCAGCTAATCTGGCCACGGGAATTCACCACCATCCACCAGTTCCCCGTTAACACTGAGTCTGAGTCTCTTAAAACACTCCGTGTCTGACGCACACTTTTATCGGCTGAAAAGCTTCTCTCGAGGACTGTGTCACGATTAGACAAACCCGACGCGGACGTTATTGCACCGCCACGCGCCAATCTCGCGCAGCGGACTCGACAGGAACTAGTTTCGAGGCGCCCCACTATATATCCGCACCATTCGCGACTCGTTACACGAACCACCCCTCTGTCTGACCACCCACCACGTTCAACTAACCTGCGCGAGAGACTATCGCAACTACAAATCCGTACTCACCCAATGACAATTGCGGTATACGCTTCTTCTGTATGAACCTTTGATTGAGCCCATTTCTTAGCTTTCCTCTCACTTCTCCACCATAACGTTTTCGAACGATCCATGGTAAGAATTATTCAAAAGGGAAATTTGTTTAATCGTAACTTTGATTTGAAATACAGTGAATACGAAGTTAATATCACGATTAGGATTCGTAAATTCGTACGTTCCTTGCTTCCGTACCACGAATGGATCAATGAAAATGTACTCTTCCACTAACAGCACCTTACCCGCCACCCCCGTGATAGCGAGAAACACGGTACCACACCGCACCACCCTTACTATCTTCACCTAAAAACATTCGCCTGCCGCCTTTCGGAATAACCGACCGTCTCTGCAAGCTCGCCCGTAAAGCTTTCCTTAAGAAACTATTGGCTAGCGATTGTGCTGCGATCTTACTGTCATCCTGTCATCCGCCGCCATTGAGGTATCATGTAGATTTCCACCCTTCTACAGCAATAGTATATATTGATAAGTTTATTTTTTGATTCTTTTACATTTTCTTTTTATATTTACATGTTTTATATATATATATATTCTATATATTTTTCGCTAAAATATTGATTTTGAATTCATTAAAATTTTAAGTATCAAAGAAAAATCAAAAAATTATATTATACAAACATGTTTCTAGTTTAAAAAATAATTCTTGAAAATTGTTTTTTTATAGTTTATTACTTATATATAAATTTGTACATAATAATTTGTATACATTGCATTAATATATACTTCAAATTGATTTTCATATATCAATTTGGAAATACGTGTAAAAAATATATGTGCTATATATAAATATAGGAAAATCTTTTTGTAAAATTTATCGGTGGTCTGTCGATAATACAACTAAATGTGTATAGATTTCTATTAAACATTATTCAGTTAGAAACTATGTACGATTTATAAATCATATTTTTACTGACTTAAATACATCTCACTATTTCGTTTCGGTAATTTGGAAATACAAAGATATAAGCCGATTATTAATAAAATAATTAGCGGAAGGCCAAGACCAATTGAAATAATCATAATTACTAAATAAGAAAATTGTTCATCAGGAGGTGTACCATATCCAATCAAGAATGTCCTAAAAAAAATATTAAATTAAATATTATATAATATTAAATATTAAAATTATAAACTTATATATATTAAAAAAATGAAATGAAGTGAAACTATGTATTATGAAATGAAAATGTGTATTAAAATAAAATTACCATGTAGAATAATATGTTTTTTTATAAAACCCATCTCCTTTTGTTCCTAATGATACAATAATTCTTTGAGTGAGCAAATTGTCAATTTTATCTCCATAATAACAATATAACATGGAATTCATAATAGCACTTGTATGATTAGATACTTTCAATGGTGAATATTGCATTGTTTCTGTAGAATTTGTTGTATCTCTAGATATAGTTGTGTAAGAAATTGGTCTCCATTGCAAATAAGCTCCCTCTGTTTGGTAGTTGTCCATACTTTTATAAGGTGGTGTTCTGACTTCAACAACCTAAAATAATATTAAAACAATATTAAATTTGTTATTTATTTGTTTTTAATTCACTTATTTTTAATAAAGAGTAATAAAGAGTAATAAAAAACAATAATTAAATTACTAATACATTACTTCAAATATTCCAGGTGTATGTTCATCATCTAAACTTTTTTTTGGATTAATAAACATAGGAATATCAGGATTGCCTTCACCTGCCACCAATAATTCAATTGCAAATCTACTATTAGTAAAAGTTTTGTTAGTTTCTATATTTTGAAGAATAATATCAATTTGAGTAGAATTCTCAGTATGTAACATATGAGGCATAACTTCTGAATGATCAAGAGAACAAAATCCTATCAACTAAAAAATAAGTAAAACAAATTTTAATAAAATACATATTTTATATATACTTATACACAGTATGATATCTTACCGAAAGTTTTACAGTTCCATATCTACTGATATTCATAATACTATCATTATAATAGTTACCCTCCATATTTAATGTAACAAATTCAGTATTTTGTATTAAAGCTTTTCGATCCCATTGAAAAAACATAGGATGTATAACATTTGTGTCTACAATATTAGTAATATTCATCATTGCTGTATCATTTTTATCATTGAATTCTATAATCTGAAAATATTATTCAATGTATTAATAATGATTATTTAATTATTTACAAAAAGATTTAATATATACTAACCTTATTAAAAATTACTCCAAAAGTATAAATAGGTTCTTCTGTAAATTTTATGGAATTTTTTCTTTTAATAAAAAAATCTTCCCAGCTTATGTTTAATGAAGCTGAAGGTAAAGTAAGGGCTAAGAATACTGATGGATTACCATCAAAATCCCATAAATAATGTAAAGTGTCATTAGGGCCATCAGCTCTTAGATAAACTGTTGTTAAATTTTTGTCTTTACATTTCGTGTCACAGTCATAATTCAGCCATGATCGTAACTAGTGCCAGGCAAATTCTTTTATATAAAAAAATGTAAATATATTGTTTGCAACTCAATAATTAAATAATACATAATTATAATTAATAAATTCTATGAACCATACTTTACATTAATTACAATAGAATCAAATGATATTAATAAAATATTTTTTCATTTTATTTTTATGAAAAATATAAAAAATAAAATTGAAACAATTTTATTATATATATGGGTGAATGTTATTATATAAAGAAAAATTTATTTTTAAATTTCCAAACAATTATATCATTACTAATCACTTGATTATTAGAGTTCTCACGTTAATTAATAAGTGGGTTATGGGAACTCGTGTTCCTCATTAAGTAACGTACTGCTCCCAATTACCATTGAATTGTTATTCAACAACGACGAATTGAGATATGACAATAATTTCTAAATCGACTCTGCCCGCAAGATAAAACAATCAGACGATGAATCATATTACGCGCGACCTTTGTTTTACCATTCGAAAAAGATGCTGATTCAAATAAATTCAAATCAAATTATTTATAATAATAATTAATAATAAAAATATATTACTTACAGTTCTTTGTGTACTACATCCAATTTCTATTAATGTAATAAATAAAAACAGTAACACAAAAACATTATTCATACTGTACGATATATATATATATATGTATATATATATAAAACAAATCAGAACATTTACTGACAACCCAACAGCAACTTTACTTATGACACTACTGGCTGTACTGAGGCACGATCGCTGGAATCAAAATGGATCTAAATGTACACTGCTTGCAGCGCCACGTTTGAGTTTGGAGAACTTGCAATTTAATTTTCCGGATAATCGAACTGCTGCAAATTTTACACAATATATATATATAAATTAATTTAAAAAATCCATGATAAATATTACATGAATATATAAATATATTTTAATAAATTTTCATTTATAAATGATTATATATCTATATAGATATTTTATCACAGATTATTACTAATTCTAAAATCTAGCGGAAAATGTAAAGAAGATATATTATTTTTGTTTTATACTACACAATAATGTCAAACATAAATATATATATATATATATATATATATATATATATATATATATAT
>NW_006263425.1:528389-530843 GCF_000469605.1 Apis dorsata
TAAACAAGGAAGATAAAGCTAATCGAAAATCAATGCTATCTCTTAAACGCACAAATTTTGCAAAATAAGAAAAACAAATAAGAAAAAAGATAAATAGATGTTTATATATTATATTATACTATACTTTAAATATCAAAAATAACTGTCTAAAATAAAATAAAATAGATTAAGAATTAAGTACTAGCGTCATTTCTTAAGTATTTTGAAAAGATATTTCTCAATGCAGTCGAGAGATGGCGCTAAAGGTTAATTCTTATTCAATCTCTATCTTTTTCTTATTATTTGCTTTCTTTATTTATATAGTTTCATTTACGGCACTCTAGAGATGGCGCTGATTTCACAATTTTTACTCTATTTCTGTCCTTTTTCTATTGTTTATTCTCTTTGTTTATTACACAAAATTTATGCGCTCAAGAAATAATTCCAATTTTAGCATTTTCGTTGTTTAAACTATTGATTAAAAATTTTAACAGAATCTATTCAAATTACTATATATCGTAAGTATATACAGTTTTGATCCAATTAAGCAATTGTTTTTAGATTTGAAATTAATTATTTATTATCTCTTCTTTATTTAAAATCTTGTGCAAAGTGAAAGATTCAAAAACAAATGAGAGATTCATGAAAGCAAAAAGTTATAAATATTTATGTGTATTCGGAATCAAAACAGAGTAAGAAAATATATCATATTCTATTTTTTTTTTCAAAAAATAATATTACTATTGATATAAGTTATTTTATTTTCTATTTCGAACTTTTTATTCGAACAAAGTCAAGCGGAATAATATATTTAATCTACAATAAGATCAAGCAAATTTTATGCTTATTTTGGAGCAAAATTGTACTTACTTGAATACTTACGTAAATATATTAACGTATTTCCAGTGAAACATTAAACTGTAATAAAATTTAAAATATTTTATGGCTGCATTTCGCGCCGAGAGAAGGAAACTCGTACCCCATTGGCTATTAGATTCCGCCAACGGTGGTGGAGTTACCAATCCTCGACACAGTATTTCGTTTTAAAAATTTAATATTCAAATTAAATAAATATTTCAACAATCAGTAAATCATTATAAAAATATTAATTATAATATTAATTACAATAATAATATTTTAAATATTTCAGAATCAAATCTGTAGTAATGAAAGTATTAACAATTGTATATAATGCTAAAAATTAAAAAATATTTTATTATTTCAATCGTAATAATATTTATTCATAAATAATTATATTAAAATGTTTCGCATTGGCAAACAATAATTGGATCCTTTTCGGGACGCTGTGTACAGCCGAGAAAAGAGAACGTGTAAAAAGAGCATTAACTTGCAGACTACGACCTTGACCGAAGCAGTGTCCGCGCCTGAAGCACATACATATGTACTTACATACGAATGTTCGTATGTACGTCTAGCGTTTCAAGGAACTTTGTTCCTTCAGATTCTCACTGGTTACCTCCCTTTGTATGACATTTTTATATACATTAAAAATTAAAATCTTACGTTAAGAATTTTATGTTATGATCAAATATAAAAAGCTATTTATTTTTAATATCGACATAATATATCTTTTTAATATATTTTTCAAGTTATTTAAATATAATAGAATAAAATATTATTCTAAAAATTCAATTATTCATATTATTTGCAGCAGTTGCAGCCAATGCTTTTCAATGATACCATGTTGGAGAAAATCGGAATTCAGAATATAATATAATATATATATTGAATAGATAAAGATAAAAGAGAGGAAAAACAAAGAATCCAAACTAGTTTTTTCTCCATATATTTTTTTTCAAAAATATTTAAAAAAGATAAAATTATGGAGAATTATAAAAATATCCTTATATTCCATTACATCGATGTTACTATAAATTCTTTGATTATTTCACACAAAATCTATGATCATTAAACCATAAAATATAAAAAACATAGATAATATAATTACTAGATACGCTTACGATACTATGAAAATATCAAAATTTCAAAGAAAAAAAAAGATTTTATTCTTCGATTATCTTTATCGACAGATAACTATGAATTAAAAAATTAATATCGCTTTCAAAAAGAAAACCTTACCTTCAATCAATCAAATCATCGTTGACATTTCTCTGATATCCTCATTATTTGTGATCGCCGACAAAACTTTAAATACACATCACCCGATCAATTCGCCGGCACGTTCCGTGGCTGTTTCGTGGCCGGCGCGTATTTCGATAGCTAAGCCGATGGAAGAATCGCAACGTATATGCGAATGAGTCGAGATCGAATTCGAAGGCGAGCGTAATAATTGCAGCCGGCGCGACGGCTGAAGGACCTCCGACTGCACGTATAACTTGCGCTCCGCCGGTTACCGGCTAGTCGACCGAACGAAAAACAGACAAAGAGTCTTCTTGCGCCGTGAGTAACGCCGGCTCGCTCGGCCAATCAGAGGAATCGGCACGATCGCGGCCC
>NW_006263425.1:531070-538213 GCF_000469605.1 Apis dorsata
TGTTTGCGAAGCTGGTGCGACGTTAACTCGAAACTGAGGACGGCAATTTCCTTTGTATCAAAAAAGTCTATTTCTAAAGACAAATTAAGAAAATTAAAATTTTCTTTAAATAAATTTGATATATTTCTAGATATTCGTGAAAATTTGTATATATACTTTATGAAACTTTAATTAAAAAGCTACTTTAATTAAAAAGTTTTATTTCAAATCTTAATGCATTAAATTCTAAAAATACCAAAAACTAAGAGATGTAATTTATTTGTTTATCAAATATTTATATGAAATAATGTATTTTATTTTAAAAATTTCAGTCTTAAACTTTATATGGAAAATTAATATCATCATCATTAATTATAATTAAGTTGAAAAATTTATTCGAGTTAAAATAATGAATTTTCCTGAATTATTGAATGAAGCATACAATTATTTTCATTAAGTTATATATGACAAAAAATTTTTATTCGAATCGATATTTTCTATCTGCATGTGTTAAAACATTGATCAAACAAAATTTGACTTCATTAATAATTAAAGTTTAAATTTATAAGTTTTAATATTTTGAAATCTATATCTTTTTAGTTCGATAAGTTTTATCATCGGTTATAAAAATAAGTCAATCGATACATTTACTAATGAATTATTAAACTGCATTTATTAAGATTTAAAAATTATAAAAACTTGAAGGTAATACAATAAAACATTTATGCAAAATATTTTTTTATTAAAAAAGATCTAACATTACATCCAACACAGAATAATAGTTATGAAACAGAATTTTTTTTTTTTTTTTTTTTTTGAATACTTTAAGAAACTTGCTAATGCATAAAATAAAATATATAATCTTTGAGATATAGATTCGTGATAGAAGACTAACAATTCTAAATCGATGCATTAAAATTTACTTGTATATTTATCAATAGTTACATTATTTATGTGATTCTAGAAGGTGACAGATGATGAAACAGACAACAGAGTGAATCGAATCCAAGATAAAATCGCAATGATATAGATAAAAAAAGTATAGTTATTTCCGTCGCACTCTAAATTTTCAAATCAATAAATGAAACACATCATAATTCCATAGCGATTAAACTTTTCTAAATCATTAGACTACCATCTATGATTACTGATGACATCCAATTTGCTAATACGTATATTTTTATTTAGAAATTATAGACAATTAATTGTGGAATGTATGATGTAGTAAAATTGTTCTTTATTTGTATCATCAATCCAATGATATTTCAAACATAAAAATCAGTTCAATAAAATTAATAAAATTTATATAAATATTAAAAGTCAAGGAAAAATAATGGTAACATATTTAAAGACAATTTATTGTAATATAATTCTGAGCTCAATAATTAATTTATTCGAAAAATGTAAGACTTTTTTCATCTTTATTAATATTTTAGATATTCTTCAAATATTCAATCCTAAAATACAAAAATTGACTATAACTCTTGACTCTTTCTATGATATTTAAATAAAATAAAAAATCAACCAAAATAATCAATTTGCAAATTTTCATCGAATTATCGTCAAATTGTATGTTCTTAAAATAATTTCAATATAAAATCTAGAAATAATATCTAGAAATATCTAGAAAATAGTTCAAGATCATCGATATCGAAATAATGTTACGTGTCCTTCGCGCGTACTACATATTTTGAAGATCATGCGTGTCCGTGAGCATACTCGTGTAACACGCGAGTATGCATCGCAGTAGTACCAGCCGATGGTTACACGGCGACTACGTCGCCATGGAAAAAAGGAATAAAGAAGAAAAGAGAAGCGCGCGCAAGGAAGAACCGGTTTCATGGGGGTTTCAGCCTCCATAAAATGATCCGTCTGGCTTGCCGGTTCGACTCCGCTTGCTTCCACTGTGTTCACCTCCCGCGAAAGCGCTTGCTCCGGTGCACCACCTACCTACCTACCTACCCACCTACCTACCTACCTACCTACCTACCTACCTACCTACCTACCTACCTACCTACCTATCTACCTATCTACTTGTTTCACTTTCTTATCCCTTCCTCTTTCTCTTACTCCAGACCTGCTGACCAACGTAAGTAAGTACCTGATTCGACTTCAAGGGTTCGAACTCGCAGCATTCCTGACCGAATGGCGACTGGACATTCCTCATGGGGTAAATCGATGGTAAAAAGCAAAATATGACTTTCTATTTTGAAGATATATGCGTTATAATTAATTAATAATTATCGAATTTGTAGGATATTTATTTTTTTTTTATATATTTCTTCATTCATATATATATATATTACTCTTTTATGTTTTTTTTTTATGATTTGAAAATGATAGATTAAAATTATCTTTTAAAGTTTCCTTTTTTCTTTATTATAAAACGTAATATCGATCTACAGAAATTATTATAAATTATGTGTTCAAGAATTTTTATAAAAAAAATGTTTATAAAAGTTGGGTAGAAATGACTGTAGAATTACCACTGATTATTTTCTTATTTATTTTTTATTTCTTAAACAAAAAAACATTTTTTTTTTAAGACTAATATTAGATAATATTAGACTTGAAAGAATATTATACTTGACCTCTTTGAATTCACACAATGTTGAACATTGTATAGTCTGTTAAGCAATTCAGGTTAACTGAAGAATGCAAGATCGGATCTTTAATCTGATGCAAGGAGAACAATTGTAGGCGAATAATATGATATTCTGTAAATAGAAGACGCTTTGAGACATTTTAAAGACGATATATAAAAAATATGGGAAAGAATTGTAATTGGAATTCTTTAAATTTAAAATTAATGATAAATTGTATCGTTTGGCCTTGAAAATTGCAAAGAAAAGAATTATGAAAATAAAATATGCTTTATATTATGAAGTACGAAGAAGACACGATAAGAAAACTGGTTTCAGATGGTGGAGAATGTTCTGGTAATATTTGCATTTAGTGCATATGCATATAATTTATAAATCCATCAATGTTTTAATTTTAATCATTATTTTAATGATGTGAAATGGGAAAATATCAAAATGATATTTTGGATCTTCCATAAAATCGAATAATAGTTAATCATCACATAATCGCACTTTATGTTACAATCTTTTTGTAACAATATTAGAGATATATTATATAAAAATATTATTTGTTATAGATTTATCATCACTTATTTTTCAAGTAAAATTTTTCTATATTTACAAATATAGAAATAAATATGATAAAAGAATAAAATAACAAAAAAATAATCATAAAAGAGTATTTATAATTACATTAAATTTTTAAATGGATAAATATTGGATAAAAATTTATAAATAAACACATAAATTATATTTACAAGTTATCAGAGAACATAAATATAATATTTTAATTTTATATTTGGTATATCAAATAGTGAATAAATAAATTAAATATAAAAAATTAGAGTATATATTTATAAGTATAAAGAAGAATAAAGAAAAATAAATTTCATTTTTAACGTTCTTCAAATAAAATAAGCTTATTTTTAAATTATTTCTTCTTTCTTTTCTTTCCAGAAAAATTTAGATGTACGTGTGTTTTTGTTCTAAAGTTACATTCTGCATATGTGCTCATATACATACACGTAAAAGTACAAATTTATAGTAAATTATACCTGGCTACATAATCTCAAGCTATTGTATATATATAATATAGGTATATTTATATACCTACATTTCCATCGTATTATGAGGATTAGTGCAATGGCTTTAGCCCCGGCACTGACCTTGAATCCGAGCCTCAAGCACTATCTCCCTGTAGAAATTCTTCTAGGTAACGATGGTACCAACTATTCTCCTTCGACATTAACGAAAGAAAATGCGGTTAAAGAATTTCTGTATTATTTTGAACATCAACTGAGTTGAAACTTTCTTCCTTCGAATTAGTGTTAATTATTATGTATTGTATACATGATTCGGATAATATTAAAAATATTAAAATAATTCGAAAAAGTTTTCACAATGTGAAAATTTAATTTCACTGAGCAATATCATTAATAATGAAATACTTGATATATTTATGTTATGTTACATTAAACATTCCCTGTTCTAGAAAAATTTCAAATTTAATATTTATGCAAGAAATTCGAAATATTGATAAAATTAAATTTTGAAAAGATCGATCCAAAAATTATCTGATTATTATTGAAATATTATTAATTTGAAAAAAAATAATTTAGTTTCATGATTAAAAAGAAAAAATAAGATATATGTAATACTTAAATAACTTGTAGCATTAATATGTAACACTAGTATCTATTTTTAATATCGTTTACTAGAAATTTAAGTATGTATCTGTAGCTATAATATATATTAGAACTACTCTCACTGAATACACGCAATTCCTTTTGCGAATAGTTAAGTTTGTTATTTGCGCCGATTTTCTGAATATAATTTCTGAAATAATGAAAACTTAGATGAATTACGAATATGATACATATTAAATTGTTTTATCTAACTTAAATACTAACCTAAATGACTCATAATTCGATCAATTTTCAAAGAAACTTAATTATATATTATAAAGCAGAAATATCAATATTTATAATAGCAATGATAATCGTAACAACTGTTAGGAATAAAACTATTAAATTCATTAATATTACTATTATATAATATTTAATATTATATTTAATAATATATGATAAATCAATCGATATAGTACAATAACAAATACATATTAAATAACGAATATAATTGAATAATAATATTATCCAATTATGTCAATATGATTACAATTATCACAATAATTAACAACAATAAATTATCAATATTACGCGATAGCAGAGTCATGACAATACCAATAAAATCTTATAAAATTACTGATTAATAAATCAATGATTCAAGTTTGTGAATCGAAAAGATGAACGTCCGCACTAATTATTATATTACCGGTAGGACAAATTAAAGAACTATGTTTATCGATGCCGAAACGTTTCACGATCTCGTATTCCTTCTGACCGATGGAAAGTTGGCCTGCATGTTGCTCGTACCACAGGAATTTAAACGGGGATATAAGTATAAGAACAGGGAGACGGGGAGTCGTTCGCGGTAGTGTGAGGCATAAACGCGCCGGCACCACACCCAGCGTGACCACCATTGCGACACAAGACACGGGACACTGCCATGCGCGTCGCGGTGATCGTGAGTAGCCAAATTCACTTTTTTTCTTCTTTCTTTCTTTTTTACATCCATTAAAGATTCAACTTTTTATCTCCCGCCCTCTGGATTGTCCGCCATTTTGTCGATTCAATCTGTAATTTCTTTTTCACTATCAATTATAATGATAGTCTTTTTTTGTTTTGTTAGAAATGATAAATATATTGTTCAATCTAATAATGTTCAATATAAAGTTATGATAATGTAAAAAGATTCGAATTGTTTCTTTATATTTTGTTTGTGTTACCGTTTATTGCTTATCTTGAATAAGTTTTTTATCGTTTTAATTATAAGTAAAAAAAAAGTATGGTTTTATAATAGTTTTATAATAAAATTGAAACAA
Source organism: Apis dorsata (assembly GCF_000469605.1). NCBI lineage: Eukaryota > Metazoa > Arthropoda > Insecta > Hymenoptera > Apidae > Apis > Apis dorsata. The sequence continues at coordinate 536,573 of NW_006263425.1, forward strand.
ATATGGTGAAACTGTCGAGAGTTTTATTTTTTAATATATAGATATGTGTTTAATTTGAAGAGATAATTCATAATAATTAGAAATATGATGGACCATAATGAAATTAAAATATTTATATCCTCTATCACTAATGATAAAGAATTGGAAATAGAAGTTGAATTTGAATATTAATTTATAAATAGTTTGAATTTGAACACGGTCCAATTCCATCCTGTTTCCTTTTCCATTAGAACTGACGCTTACGAAGCGCGAACTTTAAAAATATTTCGAATGAATTTAAATTAGAAAGTGATTTATTAAATCAATAATGTTGAAAGTTAATTGCTATATTTTATAAGTGTATTCTAAATGTAAATTGAAATCTTTAAATAAGAAAAATATTTATTATTTTTTAAACAAATAAATATTTAAATTATTTTTAATTTTTAATTATTTCAAAAAATAAAGATATAAAATTAGATAAAATTATTTTCGATGCATAAACAAGAACTTAAAAAAAATATAGCAAAAATTCTAAGGTGAAAGAAAAAAAAATTAAAAAATGAAAATTTACAAAAGATGAAATAATGAAGATTCTTCATGCGAGAAAATATTTTATATAATTATATGACTTATTGACACTTTATCTTATTATTTCATCATGATATTTAAATCAAAATCATAGGAGAAGGACAAAAAATAAGGAAGAAATAGTGCGTAGCATGAAAGTCGAAGTAGACAGACAGGTTCTTAGACAATATGTAAAAAATATATCAACTTACATATAAAGTTTCCTTTATACTTGACATTCCTTTCGTTTTAGTTCTGCCAATCCACGTTCTTTGTATATTTGAACCAGAAAGCTTTCTGTTTCGACCGGTTATGCTTTATAATTATCAGATATTATGTAAGGAACTCAAGTCAACTTATTCTCCATAATTACTTTACTATTTTTGCTTTTTTCTTGATAATTTTTATTATCATTTTTATTAATATAAATTAAAAAACTTTATTGTTTATACAAGCAAAAAATAATATAAATAATATAATAAATATAAATGTTTATACAAGCAAAAAAAGTTTTTTATATTTTGTCTTATAAAAACATTATCAAAACATTACCAAGAAAATGTCCTCTATTTTAAAAAATAGAGTAAAAAATCTTTAATCCTTCGATCAGTATATTCCTGAATTCAATTTCAATCGAATAATTTGAAGAATTTCACTCATGCCTTTCCAAAACGTGATATCCATTGTAAAATCGAAAACAAAAGTCGATCGAAAATAACGAATAAGGAATGAGATGACTGTTCAAAGAAAGAAAGTGAAAGTAACTGTACGAGGGAGTGAATGAACGAACAAGTTATAGATCAGTAAAAGAAAACGAGAATTGGGGGGAAAGAAATTGTAGCAAGATCTTGAACGCATTTCTTAACAATGTTCGGCCACGAGGGACGAAAATTAACGGGCTTCCCGCGCAACCAAGCCAAGTGAAAGTGTCTGACAAGAAAGTTGAATAGATTTTTCGCAGTATATTCTCTAGAAATATCTAGTAGGTGCGTGGTCACCAGTTTGGAACGAAGTATAATCTCGTAAGAAACAAATTCGCGTCCACTCGATTCGTCTGTTTCTCCCTTCTCTCTCTCTCTCTCTCTCTCTCTC
>NW_006263425.1:538451-550112 GCF_000469605.1 Apis dorsata
TTTTTTTCTCTTTCTCTGGCAATACCAGTGCATTCCTGTGAACTAAAAGAACTACAAAGGAGGATATGGCGATCCAGCTCGATGGCTCTCCAACACGATTGTCGCAACATGTATACTTCCTTTTTTCTTTTACACCATTTTTATAAAACAGTGCAATATTTAATACGCGAATTTTTCATGGAATTCGCTATTTTAAATCTTTAATATGGAGAATCATTTCAATTACAATACGTGATTTGATTTTTGCAAAATTTTAATTTTAAGCTTTTGATAAAGGGTTTCATCATTGAATTTTTTTTTAAATTTTACTAATTTATTATATATATCTTTAATAAAATCAGTATTTATATTTTTAAATATTAATAAAATTTATCAAAATCTTAATTCCTATAAAAAATCTAACTAATTGCAATTCTAACATAATTTGCTCTTATTATATCACTTTTATTTCCTGTAATTATTGACACACTATTAACGCAATTATTAAGAATTCCATTACTTAATTATAGTTTTCTCTTTCATATACTAGATTTATCAATTCTCTTTATCCTAATTATATTTATTATTACATAATACAATATTATTCTTTCTTGCAAAATTAAAATTCTCTAAAATCTCTTTCATTTTATCAATTATACTTATCCATTTTGTTATTCTGATCGTTTATTTTCGAATAATTCTTATAGAATCGAGAGTTACGTTAACATGACCGGTATTTCATATTCTTATATAAGAGAAATTACATGTACTAGATAGGGAATAAACTTGTTAATATAAGTTCTCGCGACAGGTTAGAAGAGAATTGCGATCAAACAACTATCGAATCACTGCATTTATTGGTATGATCGTAATTCGATTGTTCTTACTTTTCCATTTGCATTCATTCGATATAACAGGTTTTCATCGAAGGATTGGTTTCAAACCGGTCCTGCATTTCTAGTTTACACGTTTTCTGAAAGCATTTCTATATATGTTTAATAATTAAGAACATTATACGAGATTAATCACAAAATTCATACGATACTAGAGAAAAGAGAAAGCGTTTCGATTTCGAGAAGTCGGGACGCATAATACTTGCATATATGTAATGCATCTTGTGTGGCACACACGTAACTTGTTGCTTGACATTTAAGTCATCAGCAATCAAGTCATTATAAGCAATGAAGAAAAAGAAACGAAAGAAAAAAATATAGAAGATTCGTATATTAAACGTATGATTCAAACTACTATTTATCAAGAAGGCTTCTGTAATATTTTAGATTGAAGAATGCATAGATTAATTCATCTATCAGTATCATATGTTGATTATTATGATCGCTGTTGCACTGATTTTACTCGCTTATATTTATATAATTTTATTTTTGATAATATAATTTTATTTTTTATAATTCTTATTACAGTTTTAAAAGCCTTGATACAAAATTTATATTAATCAATATATTTTCATAAACATAATCAATACTTTTTTTTAATTTATTTTTAAATTTCAAATATATATAATAAAAAAATATATTTATTTTGCAGTTGTTGGCATGCGTCACTGCACTTGTTTCAGCTCAATTTAACCAAGATGACAATATACCACAAAAAGGAGGATCATCTTTACGATCGACTCGTTTTCAGAGATTGCCATCTGCTCGACCAGCAGTCCCAACTGCACTTGCGAATCAACGAATTCGTCGACCAATTACATTTAGGTAGAATTAATAATGAGATTGATATATATTGATGCTAAACTAATTTCAATTAATTTCAGTTAAATTCTTGAAAAAATATCAATCAATATTAATTTTTATAACAAACATAACAAAGTAGATATTAAATAATACATATATAATTGTAATAATAAATTGAATAATATAATTTATTTTATTAAAAATATGAATGTAAAAATAAATGCATAAATAGATAAATTTCGATTCATGAATATTTCAAATCTTAATTTGTTTAATATTGCAATAATTATTGATAATTATTTTTTATCTATAGATCTAGAATCGAAGATTCAATTGGAACAGGACCAGGCTCCTTTACACCGATTAAGTCATTGAAACCAAATTTATCCACTGGACCAGCATCACTTCCTCCACAAATTAAACCAGTGAACGAAGAACCAGATGAAGGAATTCGAATTCACGAATCACCTCGAGAACATGATAATCAGGATGATGATACCAATATAAGTGACGAGCCGTTGGATAGTCAAGAGGAAAGTGAAGAAAACATACCACGTACCGTTACAAATCTTGGTTCTATATCAAAAACTTCTACTAATACTGTCTCAACAGCTCAATCGGGACAATATCGTCCTCTTTCGGGAACAGGAAGTTCAACCACTAGAGGAAACGGATTTCCAACAGCGCCATCAGCACCAGTTCAATATCGACCGACATCAAAACCGAATAAATCAAGAAAACCAATAGACGAACCATTTAAGCAACAAGTTAAATCACCTACAAAACCAGTGAAATCATCTCAACCTTACGACACTCGTGGAAAGAAGCCTGTTGCACAGGTTAGTATTCAAATCTGATAATATTGTTTGATAACATTGTTTAAGTTTCAATATTTAAAGGATTTCTTTTATTTTAATGGGATTAATTTAACTAAAAAAAAATAATTTATAAAAAAATATATAATATATAATATATAAAAAAATAATTGAAATCTTATATCACTTATAATCTTATACAAATCTTACATTAATGAAATATTTAAGCTTGAAATATTTAAAGCTTCTTTTCATTCTTATTGTATAAAAAATCATATATGTATATTATTACATATTTCATTTTAATAATCGTATCATTAGTATTTAATTTGAATAATTAAGAAGTAAAAAAGGGAAAAATTATTAAAAATAATTATAATTAAATATAAAATTATAAGAACAAATAAAATAAATAAATAAGAATACATTAGGTACAATAAAAAGATACTATTTTTATGTAATGAAAACAATTTAAACTTTCAATAATCGTATATAATTTCTCTATGTAGTTTTCTAATACAATTTCTCTGATATAATTTTCTAAAAGGAGAAAATGATCCTTATCATTTTTTTATAATATCAAGAAAGAGTGAAATTGACTTAAAATGATTAGTTATTATTAATTGAAAATAAAAAATTCATCAATTAATTTAATTAAGTTAAAATTTATATTTAAAAATATTTTAATATCTTGTAATAGATTATAAGACGATATCGTAACGATAATTCGGATGGCTCAATCACATGGGGCTTTGAAAACGACGATGGATCATATAAAGAAGAAATAATCGGTATTGATTGTATTACCAGAGGTAAATATGGTTATATCGATCCAGATGGTATTCGTCGAGAATACACATATGAAACTGGAATCAAATGCGATGAAGAACAACGAGAAGAAGAAGAGAATGGATTTGTGGATTATCAAGAGAATAAATTAGTACTTCCTGATGGTAAAACTATAGATCTATCGAGCATGGGTAAGAAACAAGCTCGTAGACCTCGTTCTCTTCAAAGCAATTAGTAATATTTCAATAATTTTTTTTTGTCTTCATTTAAAACATCGAATCACATAAAAACCAATAAAAATTTTTCTCGTAATTATACATTTGTTGAAAAAAAAGTAGAGTTTTATTAAAATATTAAAATAATTAATTAAAATAATAAGTTATGTTATGTTGTTAAGTTATTAAGTTACCAATTATATATTATAATTAACAATTATATTTTACGAAAATAATGGCTGTCTAATTTGCAAAAGATATTAAATAATTTATTTTTTTAAATATCAAGCTAATAATATACATTGTATTATGACCATCATTGCTATGCTTTTTATTTTGGAATTTATAATTAGTATATAATTATTTAGTTATAATTTATTTAGTATATATAGTATATAGTTATAGTTATTTAGTATATATTTAGTATATATAATTATATCATGTACATAATATATATGTTTAAGTACTTGTATTGAATTCGTCGAATAAAATGACAAAAATATTCTTAATATGCTGCATAATATCATAAACAAATTTATAAATATTATAAACAATATTACTTATATTTAATAATATATAATTTTGTATACAACATATATATATATAAATAATAAGTAAAAATGACAAAATTAATTTGATTTGTTACATAATACATTCTATTATGATCTTTATATGAATAATTACAAATAAATTAAGATAACTATCCATGTATCATTCTAATTAGGAATGCAATGAAATTGCCATTATATAAAATGAAAAAATTAAATACAAAATGAGTACAAATATATTAATTAAATTTGCATATAGCGTGAACACAATACTGATTAAATATATATTTCTTGTATATGTATACAAATATATATATATACTATCTGTTAAAATATTGCTTTAATATTAACAGATTTTAAAAATTACATACATACATAATATATTATTATTATTAATATGAAAAATTCCAAAATACGCGTTACATTATAATTGTATATATATCATTTTTATGGTACAAAGATATGAAATTATAGATATTATATTGTGTTTTTCTTCCATGAAATTACATAACATGTGTGTACACAAATATATAAGTTTTATAGATAAAAAATAATGAAATTTTCAAATCTATTGTGCCCTGTTATTATTTGTTAGTCTTTTGCATTAAAGCATTAAAATGAGAAAAATTTGAAAATTTATCAAATCTTCTCTATAAAAGCAATGATATGTTATGCAATTGATCTATTTGTGTAATTCATCAAAAAATTATATATTTTACGATGAAATTAATATGTAGGACTTGTCATTGTAGACACTTGTTTCGGTGTGTGCTGTCCCTGTGCTAATGCACCATTTTTTATAGCTTGAAACTTGAGCCAAGCATCATAACCATAAACTACCATAGCACAATATCCAAAAAACTATAAAAAGATATAAAAATGTTAAAAAAACATCAAAAAATTTAAGCAAACAATTCATCGAATTATAATTAAAATTAATTAATCATTCAAGATCACTTTAATTGCAATTTAATTTTTAAAACTTTGAAAAGTTTATTGATTGAAAAGACTTACTGCTGCTACTCCGTAAGCTTCTATATATTTGGCATAATCAACTGCAAGAGAAGCAGCCAGCAAATAGAAAGCAGTCCAAATTATACAAAATAAAAATTCCTACAAATAAAAATATAATGTAACGTTATTTTTAAAACATTTTTAATTAATATTATTTTATACAACAAATAAAATTTCATGCAAATGTTAGTAAATAAAAAACAAAAAATATAAAACAAAATTATAATATTAAAATGAAAAATAATTATTAATATACTATATAGGATATTAAAATATAAAGTCCTAATCCTAATTATTTATTATAAAATCAATTTTTTTTCTCTTCATGTAAAAATCACTATTAACTTTTTAAGTTAAGATATTAGTTCAAAAATTATTACTATTTGCCAAAAATTTTATATTATTATAATTATATGTAAAAAATTATTTTTATTTTTTTAACTTACAATTTTTAACCAAGGAATTTTCGAGAATTTTTCTACAATATGAAACAAATAAAAAACAAGTAATATTCCTGTGAACCAAAAACCTCCCATAGCCACAGTATTAAACCATTCTCCACGGCTAGTATGATAAGACGATACCGTAATACATATGAATCCCAAAAGATTTAGAATCTATAAAAAAAAAGCATATAATTAGTAATTATATTTTTTATTTTTAATAAAATTAAATTAAATATTATTAAAAAATTAAAAATTAGATTACATACTGTAAAAATTTTATTTTATATTTTCACTGTATTAACATCTACAATATAATTTCATAATACTAATTTCATATATACAATATACATAATTCATAGATATATATATAATATTTATAATACTGATAAATATATATATGATATATAAGATCAAGACGAGCGTCAAGAAAACAAATGTTCATCTTTTTAACGTCCGTTATAAAACAAAAGAGGCCTACGAGCGTTATAAGACTTATATTTTTATGCTATGTTTATGTCTTAAAAAGCAATGCTTCTAGATCTTACAATATAATGCTATGACCATTAACTTACTACTTGAACGATTTTAAGAATTCCAGGCAATGTTCTTATATAAGATGAATCGAATCGAATATTTGGTTGTGTTGTAGTCGTACTCGTCGTTACAGTGGTAGTAGTAGTGTGTTGTGCTGGAAATCCTTGATCCATCGTAATTCTGAAAAAAATTAAATAATATTATTAAAAATTTTCCAAATACAAATCTTTTATTTAAATATTAAGCCACGAAATTTAAGTTTAAAATAATAAATTTCAAAAATTAAAATATATTTTTAAATTATATAAATATAAATATATCAATATATATGTATATATAAATATGATATACATATATATATACACATATTTTTTATCAGATATTTTATAAAATGAATGCAAAAAATATAAATATATTTAATCACCATTATATTTTGTTGTATTAACATAGAACCCAATAATTATATAAATCTATTATTTTTTCAAGACAAAAGAAATTCAATTTGTAATATTGTAATAAATATTATATTTTTCATATATAAGATTTATTAATTTAATTTTTAATTTAAAAAAAATGAATAAAAAAACAAAAATAAATCAAAGAAACCTGATGAATAAATTATAAATTATCATGCAGTTGAAAAAGGCGTAAACTTCCATCGTAAATAAAGATAAATTGTGTTAAATTTGATTCTGGATTAAAACTATTTAATAAAATTATATCACATTTCAATAATATATTAAAACAATTACTTAATATCAGCATGAAGTCATCTCAACTGAAAATAGCAAATGACAGGATTTCTATATTATGAACAATGTACGAGAAATATATCAGATGAATCTATATGTCTCTATTCATAAATAAGTTAACTATAAGTACAATTTATATACATTTGTGGGCGGTGGATTTGATTTGGCGCGATATCGGTCACACATCTATTACATATATAGGTTTAGTATAGAGAATGCGATAATTAAAAAACATGTAACATGAAAAAAAATAAAATATGTAATATATTTACATATTTTAGTAAATATTTAAAAATATATTTTTTCACAAAAAATTTATATTTCATAAAAAAAAATATTTTAAAAATTATAACAATAATCATAATATTTATTTCAAGTAAATTTGAATTATTAAATTAGCAAGCAAAAATGTATAATTTTTTTTTCACTTCATTTTTTTTATCATTTTCACAATGATAATAAATTTTATTAATTCCATGTATTTTTGTCAATAACAAATAACGACAAAAATCTTATTTCTAGCACTTTATCTTACATTAATATAAAATAGCGGGAAGAAAATCATTTAATATTTTTAGTACAAATATAATTAAAACACTATTGTAACACTATTGTAACACTGTTGTTTCACTGTTATATATCATGGTTTTCTTATTTTACTTATTTTTCTTTACTTTTTGGTTATTTATTCTTAAAAGATAAAATGAATTTCCATATATTATTTCCATGTCATATATATATATATACACATATATGATGTGTATATAATTTACCTGATTTGACAGATTGATCTCTACACTCAATTATTTTTAAATTTCTTTTATTTATTGCATATAAATTTAAACTTTTTTGTCCTTGAAACACTAGAAAATAAAAATCTTGAAATCTTTTTCACCAAATCTGAATACATGTATAAATAACAGAAAAAAATAACACGCAACACGTTTCAAGCAAACAATATTACGAATGGATCTATGAAACTGGTAGGTATGTATATACAATTTGTACAATTTTACCCCACTTTATCATTCACTTAAAGTTCCCTCTAGTAGAAAAATTTATAAGTATCTAATAATCAACTAATAAGACGGTAAGTATTAATTTGATCGATAAATGAACTTTATTGTTATATAAATATAAATTTTATCTACTGTAAGTATAATATATATTAATATCAAGATTAGTAATTTTTAATAAATGTTAAAAATTTAATTATTAATTTTTATAATCTTTTCGTTTTTATACATATGGAAAAATAAATTATTAATTTGTAATATGAATTTATTATATTATAGAGTAATTTTATAAATTCATATTTATTAAAAATTATAAACTTAAAAAGAAAATATATTAATTATTAATTAATATAAAATAAAATAAAAAGATGTGATATCGATATTTATGGCGGATTTTCATAGAATATTAATATATAAACTTTCCATTTATAAATATGTATGTCATATTATTATTATTAATATAAATTAAAGAACATATTTTGAATGGTGCTTTATATTTATTATTTATATAAATAATTTATCAAATGAGGTTAGTTATATCTGGTGTATATAAACTAATTCAATTCAGTAAACGATTCTGAAACCGGGAGACTTAAATTTCTGCTCATACGATATTAGTAACGCATTGTACGGGAATTTAATATATTCAATGATTATTAATAAATTTAAATAAGAAGTTTTGAGAGATTATGTAGAACTTTTAGTTCTAATTATTGATTATTTTTTTATTTAAATATAATATGTAAGGTTATGTTAATCTAAACAATTTTATCATCTCGTTATTCTACGATCATTTACAAAATAAATTGGTGATTTTGCTCTAATATTTTAATTGTAAGGAATGGTTTCTACTCGAGGACCAAAATTTAAATTTTGTGATGGTGAAAAAGTTCTTTGTTATGAACCTGATCCTACAAAAGCAAAAGTATTATATGACTCAAAGGTATATTATAAAAAATAAAAAATATATTATAAAAAGCATCAAATAAAATTTTCATTTTTTCTTATTAATTCATATATCATTATAGGTACTTGATGTTATAGTTAACAAAGATCAAAGAGGACGTAAAGCTGTTGAATACTTAATACATTTCCAGGTAAATAATAAGTATTATCTTATTTTTACATTGATGTTTAATAAAAGTAAAGTATATATATATAATGATAGGGATGGAATTCTTCATGGGATCGTTGTGTAACAGAAGAATATGTATTAAAAGATACAGAAGAAAATCGTCAACTTCAACGAGATTTAGCACAAAAAGCACAGTTACAATTGTACGTATATAAAATAAAACTTTATATAAAAAATAATTTAATATAAGAAAATTTTATTTAATAAAAATGATAAACAGGGGAGCATATTTATATCGAAGAGAACGTAAAAAAAGAAGCCATAAATTATCTGAACGTTTAAATGAAACTGAAAATCAAGAACCAAGAAGAAGAGCAAGAAGTGGTGGTAGTAGAGCAACATCAGCAACAACTGGATCATCAGAAGATGGTAGTTCAGGACAGCATGCTGATTATGATACTGAAGTATTATTTTTATTGTATATATATTTTATATATGTTAATATATAATAAATTTATTTATATTTAATCAAAATATTTATCACTTTGTTATTAAAGGAAGTTATTACTGAAGAAGATACAGAAAGTAGTTCAGATTATGTTGGTGAAACAAGTGATGATGAAGATAGTGGTGGTGGTAGTCAATCTGGTGCTAGTATAAAGCCAGGAATTGATCTTGATATAGGTACTACTTTAAGAAGAATTTTGGACCAAGATTATGATCTTATAACTAATAAAACTAAGGTATTATTATGATTTTTTAAAATTATAATATACACAATTATAATCAAAAAAGTTAATCTAAAATTTGAAAGTAATAAAAATTAATATGGATTTTAGCTAGCAGTTCTTCCTGCACAACCTACTGTTGCAAATATTTTAGAATCATGGGTTCAACACTTTACAACAACACAATTAACAAACATTCCTGAAAAACCACAAAGAAACAAAGCAAATAATACAATAGAAAAAACAATTAACGAAATAAACATATGTAGAGAAGTCGCTGATGGATTACGTATATATTTCGATTTTACATTACATGATCTTCTCTTATATAGACAAGAACGAGAACAATATTGTAATTTAAAATCTTCTTTCTTATATGGTGAACATCCAACTCTTGTCAAAGAAGAACCAATTGAGTAAGTTTTAATACTTATTTATTTATTTATTGAAAATTTTTAATTTTATAATTAGATATTTTATATATTTTATTATTTAAAATATTTTTAAAATAAAATAAAATATTTACTTATAAGTTTATTAAAATAAATTAATATAGTTAATAGTTTATTTTCATTATTAATGTAATTGTAATTTTAAAGAAATTCAGAAGTATTAGTTAAAGAAGAATACGAAGATACTGAGTATGCTCATTTACCACCTTTTCAAGAACATGATCAAGAAATAGATACTTCAAAAACAATAACAAATTCAAAGCGTAGATTGAGATCATACAGAGTGAGTTCTATTGATGAAAATAGGCAATTGAGATCATATGAAGAAATTAAACAAGATACAGGAAATTTATCGAGGTGAATTAAAGTTTTTAATGAAGTAAATCATTTTAACATAATTATAAAATTGATAAGATTTTTTTTTTTAGTATTGCAAGTACAAGTTCTCGTTGTTCTAGCCCACGTGGTGTAACATTGAGAATACCTGTTGTTACATCTGCGCAAGTCAACGCTTTACTTCAACAATCAAACAAATGGAGATTAATGCCAGAATCATCAAAATCAGAAGGTTCTCCAAATCCTTCTACCTATTATGGTGCCATTCATTTAACGCGATTATTTGGTATGTAAAAAAAAATCGTTATCAAATATTTTAACAAATATATTATTATTAAATATTTATAGTTATAAATAAATAATTATAAATATGATTTCTATTAGTTAAATTACCAGATTTGCTGCAGTTAACGGATATACCACATAAAAAATTGAAGGTTCTTTTAAAATATTTGGATATGTTTCTTAGGTAATATCTTTTTTTTATTTTTTAAATATTTTTTGTTTTTTTTGTAACTAACAATACAATATAAAAATTAAATTTTTATAGCTATTTAGAAATGCATAGAGAGTGGTTTGGAGAACAATTTTATATGCAAATGGAAAGTCAACTAATTCCTCAAACAAGTAATTCTACATAATAAACTGCATTCTTTCTCTATATCCATTTATAGATACAATTATGTATACATTATGTGGATATTACATGAGATTTACAGCAAGGATATATATTTGTGAATTCGATATAAGTGATAAACTTTTTTGTATCAATTATGAAAATACTTTTTTACATGCCTTCCGTAATGAACTTTTCCTTATAAATATTATATTATATTGTTATGTTTATGACATAAAAAAGACTGTGTGAAGTGGTAAAAGTGCAAACAAATAAAAAGAAATATAAAGATTAGAGATATACATAAAACAAAAAATTATATAATTTTTTTTTAATAAAATATTTTTGATAAAATGTCAATGTGTGATTTAAATGATTTAAAAAATATTTACTATCTCATTTATAATTACTTACATAAATATGTATAATATTTATCATTAATTAATATAGAAAACTATAATATGAATATAATAATTTATGAGTAATTTAATTTAATAGTAAATAATTTTAATATAAATGTAATTTATATTCTTTCACGAATCGTGTTTTATATAGGAATAAAATTGTCTTTATTTTAATTAATGAATTCAATGAAAATATAAGTTACAATTATAATTAATTATATTTATGCCTGATATAGAAAATAGCA
>NW_006263425.1:550358-560415 GCF_000469605.1 Apis dorsata
AAATTGTAAATGTATGCGCGCGCATACATGATATCTACATTGATATGTGTACAAACATATAGACCTTTGTAGTTTTAAAAAGAAAGCAACTACGGAATCTATGACTATTTTTGGCAATGCAAATTATTTTATCTATCATCAGTCATAGAATGTATTAGATACAATCGAAGAGTTTAATTTTATAGACGATTGCAACGCTTTTTAATCGTGCCATTGCATTTATTATTTGCAAATGTCCGGCGATTAATCGTTTTCGATCTCAGTCAAATTCGTCCGTTCTCAAAAGCACTTACATTATATTAACAGTGTTACTGATAGATATCAGCTGTTCTAGTAAATAAAGAACAGCATTTCGATATGGATATCGTTGAAAATGTTACGAAAAATCAAGAAAACAGTAAAGAAAATGTACGTATGTCAGAAGAAAAGAGCAATTGTTTATCCGAAATATGTGAAGGGAATGAAAATTGGTATTATATGCCGGATTCCATTCTTTTAAATATTTTTCAATATTTAACACCAAGAGAATTGACAATTGCTGGAGAAGTATGTAAATCATGGTATAGAGTATCGCATGATGAATTTCTTTGGAAAGATCTGTTCTATCAAACATACAAAATAGATCCGGACATCGGCATTATGCCAGGTTAACTTTATATATTTATAAATATTCAACATTGCAAAGAGAACACAATCTTCATATCATTAAAAATAAAAATTAATACGCACTATGCATGTAATTAAAAATCACTATTGATATTAATATTCATTTATATTTTTTTTACTTTATATTTAACATTATATATTATTATATTTTAGGAAAACCTTCATGGTTAGGAGAATTTAAACGTTTAACATATCATACACCACTTTTAGAAACAGAAGTACTTAAAGAACATTCCCATCAAGTCTTACATGTTAGTTTTTCACATAATGGAAAAATGTTTGCTACTTGTTCAAAAGATGGATACATTTTTGTGAGTTATTTCTATTTTATAATTTTTTTTTAATTTTTATTTTTATGTTTAATAATATTAATTAATTGATTAAGTAATTTATAATTTATGAAATTTATTATAGGTTTGGGAAAGTCAATATCCTGTTAGTATAAAATATCTTCATGATATGAAAACATTTAGTTGGAAATATACACAATTTTCACAATTTAATTCTTCTGATACTTTGCTACTTGTTTCTGGTGTACATTTTGGAACTCCTCTCAGTACTTCGGGTGAAATAGCAGTATTTAGATTAGCACGTAAGAATATCAATGAATTTAATTAATATTTTAAAATAATAATAATAATAATAATTAACAATAATAAAAATATATTATCAATTGTTATTTAATTTCTTTTTATTACAGCTGGCTTTGATCTTCAATGTAGAGTAATAAATAAACCTTATGATATATTTGGTACATGGTACAGTGAACATTACCTTATAAGTGGAAATTTATGTTGGTTAGCACACTTAGTTAGTACTAGTCTCTTATGGCTTAATAAAGCAAATCAAGAGACATCTAGTGAACATGTACCTATTATGACACAATTATTTAGGTATTTTACGTAACAAGTAATTTTTAATATTATAAAAACAATTTTGCGTAATATATTAATATTTAATAATAATAATAATAAATAATAAATATATTAATAATTATATGATTATTTTATATATTTTAGATTTTACAATGGTAATGCATCATCACTTCGAGCAATAATGATAGCTAACTGTTTAACACCTGAACAAAATGAATCTGAAGAACAACATAATCAGCCTTCATCTTCTAATATTAAAGAAGAAAGAGGGAATCCACCAAGTCATAAAGATATTTCATCTGCATCTTCTAGTGATACTTTACAAGAAGAACCTGTTGTTCTTCGTCATGCATCATCCAGATTACAGTAAGTTAATTAAACAAAATACATTTTCTATTCATGTATATTTTATTTAATTCAAAATATTATTGAAAACAATTGATATAATTAACTCAAGCATATACAAATAGATATAGTACATTGGAAGGGGGATTCATGAATTGGAAAAAACTTGGTGATGGTTTTGAATATGCTAATCCTATACAATATAATCAGGAATATAGACAAGTAGAAATGGAAAAAAAAGCGCAGGAAATTGACAAAAAAAATGAAAATTTTTTGTGGAATAAATCTGGAAGTAAGTGAAATTTATTATAATTTAGATTATTATTATATTCTTATTATACAAATACAATAAAATTTTAAATACAGAATCATCAAATATAAAAAAAAGTGAAGACGAATTATCAAATAATTGTGAAAAATATCTTATTTTTACAACTGGATCAAAAACTTATACGCCTCATCAGGTGGGTTTCAAAAGAATAAAAAATGTAAAATTTCCTGCACGATTAGATCCAGGACCATCATTACGTGAAAGAATAGAACAAAGAGAAAGAGAACGAGAAAGACAAAATTCTTATGCATTTATTACTAATTGGTTGGATTATGAATCTGTAGCTGATCAATTTGATAAAGTAGATCACTTAATTGATTTACATGGACATATTATAGGGATGGGATTATCTCCAGATCATAGGTTGGTCATATTATTTTTTTTATATTATAAATATAAATTTATATTTTTACTTTTTATTATAAACAATATTTATATTAATATTATGTTTGTTATTAGATATTTGTACGTAAATACAAGACCATGGCCCCGAGGTTACGTTATTACAAATCCATTACAACCTCCGCCAATAGCTCAAGAAATTGATATACATGTTATTGATTTAGTAACATTAAAGCAAGTTGGTACCATGCTAAGAGCTCATAAAGCATATACACCAAATAATGAATGTTTCTTTATTTTTCTTGATGTATGCAATGAATATGTAGCCAGGTAAATTTAATCAAACTAATTTTATGTAAATAATTATTTCATTTTAATTTTCTAAGCTTAAAATTATTATCAGTGGAGCTGAAGACAAACATGGTTATCTTTGGGACAGACATTATGGAGTATGTTTAGCTAAATTTCCTCATTCTGATGTTGTTAATTCTGTTGCTTTTAATCCATGTGATCCTGAAATGTTAGTCACAACTAGCGATGATTTTACTGTTAAAGTTTGGCGTAGTCGAGCTGTAGTTCGTTCATTAGGATTAAATGAAGATTCTTTTCGTAGAGGTATGGAAGTACGTAATAGGCGAAAATTTCGAAAAAGTAGTTGTAATATTGATTGACTAAAGACTATTAAATTTCCAATTTAAATTTCTATTTAAAATTTTAAAAAATATATTAAATTACTTTACTTATACCTTCTATTTAAATGTGTAATATATTAATATATGAATTCATAAATTCTATTTTTAATTAAATAGAATTTAATAATAAGATACATATGGTTACACATTTATAAATATAATCTATAGATATTTATAATTATCTATAGATATTAACAATTAAACTACACAAATGTTACATATATTTTATTTATAGAGTACTATCTTTAAAGAAAGAATGATTTTGTTGTACAATGATATTTATTATAATTGGAATATTTATATAATTTTTTTATAATCAATCCAAAAATTTTCACATAATTTTATTTATTTTATTCATTTTTTTTGTCATTTTGTATGTACTTAAAGATAAATTATTCTTTCGAAAATAAGTTGTATATTTTTAAACATTTAAGAATAAATCTTTTCTAAATTTTTATAACAAATTTAATTGACAATATTTTATGTTTAGATAATAAGATATTTTCTGACTGATATTTTTAAATAATTTAGAATAAGTTTTGGTGGTACACAAAATTTTTAATATACAATTAGCAATTGTTGAAATAATTCTCATTAAAATAAAAATGTAAAATTAAAATATTTTATAATTTTAATCAAATAAAAAAAAGACAAAAAATTAAAAATTTTTAATTATTTTATATACATATATATAAATAATGTATCATCAGAACTATAATAAATAACTATTTATAAATAATATATTTTGAATGATAAAATTTATTTTCAATTAAAATGAAATTAACATTTTAAAAAAAATTATATTAACAAAAATATTATATAAGAAAAAAAAATCAATTAAAAAATTGTTTTCTATGTTACAAATATTTGACATATATATTTACTTAAATATTATAATACAACAAGAGATATATATATATATAATAAATATAAAAGATAATCAAGAATCGTTAAGATAGATCGTTAAGAGAAAGAAATTTACATTTAAAGTTATATGTAATTATTTCGTTAAGAATTTCAAATCTATAATAAACTTTAATACTTACAATATTTTTGTAATTTGTTTTAGAATAACTATTGAAAAGCTATAATATACATATTCTATATTTTGCGATATAGGAACTATAATTAATTCTATTATTATATATTAATTATTAATTCTATTATTATAATTAATTAATATTAATTCTATTTCAATGAAAAAATGTACATATTTTTTTATTTTTAAATTATTTAAAAATCACTAGCTATTGTTAATAAATTCATTTTTGATTATATATTATATAAATATTAAATCATGTAATATTAATTAACGATATAATAAATAAAAATCTATTTTGTTTTTTCTTTTACTTTCAATAATAATATGCCTTACTAATAGTCACTTATTAATAATATAAGTATTACAAGTGTAACTTGCAATATTTATTAAAAAATATGAATGTTAATAATAACATAATAATAATACAATTATGCTAAAAATTAATGATTTCTTAATATTTCAAATTTCCTACAAAATAATTACATATTAATATATTATTATATCTAATTTCATAAGAAATTATATTTAAAAAAATCACATACCTAATTTTCACATTTTTTTTCTACAGCATTAATTCATTTATTTTTCCATTTAAAGAAATTATTTATATTATTAAAATATTTATGTAGATACATTTACCATTGATTCTATAAAAAATATATAAAAAATTTTAAATATTTTTTTCATATTATTTAATTTATATATATATATTTTTATCATAATATAATTTTATTTAATACCTGGAGCAGGAGACATTTCTTCCTTAGATGTTTCTGCATTACGTTGTAGAATTTTTTTATGAGCATCTTTATGACCATGACAATGTTCACATTCATCATCACTATCTTCAGAACTACTTTCACAGAAACTTCTTGGTTTTTCATAAATACAACAACCTGTATAATAACATATGAATTATATTTATACATTTGTGAATAAATATAATTATTTTTTGTTTGTATTTTGTACATTATGATAAATTGAATGAAATAAATATTTACATTTAGATTTTTTTTTATTCATATGTTCATTATCTACAGTACCCTGAGTCCATTGAACTTTCTTATTTGATCTTGGTTTTCTAAGACATAATCGAACAGTAGGAACATCCTAAAAAAATAAAAACATGTAAAATATTTTCTATCTTTTATATTTATATATATGATATACATGATAAATTGTAAATTTATAATAAAAATGTAGATAGATATATTTCAGAAGATTACTTGTTTTAATGAATATATTTGTTTATGTTAAAAAATTAATATATAGTTACATTAAAAATATATAAGAATATTATTAAAGTTTATATTTAAAAATTCAAATTATTAAATTATTATATTAAATATTAGAATTTAAAATTTTCTTTATATCTTCTTTAAATAATAGCCACTTTTTTATTGCACAATCTTGACTTTCTTTAAAGCTTCTATTTTATCATCAGTATAGTTTAAAATATTTTTTAATATTTCTGTAGTATGTTGACCCATTACAGGAGGTGCAAATCGAACTTTATTTGTAGAATAACTATAAGTTACAGCAGGACCAACAACTTTAATTCTTTTTCCTGTATAATGCTCCATTTCTTGTACCATTTTCATATAGTTTATATGAGGATCTTCAAAAACCTATAAAATTTTTTGTATAAAGACTATTTTTAAACTATTTAACATTAATATTTATAATTTTGTACCTGTTTTATTGTATTTATTGGTCCATATGGGAATGAAGCACCTTCAAAAACAATTGCCCATTCTTTATTAGTTTTTGTTTCAAATTTTTTTCTGAGAATAGATAATAATTCATCTCTATTTTCCACTCTAGTCTTATTATTTTTGTATTTATCTATTTTAGATAATTCTGTTAAATGCATTCTTTTAAGTAAATCTAAAAATTGTGTATCACTTCCAGTTCCTACAGTCATGTAACCATCTTTTGTATGAAAAGCTTCATAAGGTACAATACTTTCATGTTCTGAACCCCAACGTACTGCTTCTTTATTAGCATTTAAATAATTTGATCCTATATTTATTAAACTAGCAACTTGTGTTGCCAATAAATTACATTGAATCCATTGTCCTTTCTTAGTTGTCATTCTTTGATATAATGCAGCTAATATAGCACCATGAGCATATAAACCTGTTGCTAAATCAGTTACTGCTATTCCAACTTTACATGGTGGACCATTTTTTGAACCTGTTATATGTAACAAACCTCCTATGGAAGCAGCAATTACATCATATCCAGGTCTATTTGCATAAGGTCCTTTATATCCATAACCAGTCAAAGAACAATATATTAAATGAGGTGCTACTTTGGAAATATCTTCATATCCTAAACCCATTCTTTTTAATTTCCCTGGTACATAATTTTCTACTAATACATCAGATTTTTTTGCTAACTCATAAATTATATCTTTGCCTTTTTTTAAATCAATACATATACTTTTTTTATTTCTATTAACACTAAGAAAATAAGTTGCTTCTTCAGTTCCTTTTATAAATGGTGGACCCCATTTTCGTGCTTCATCCCCATTATCTGGTTTTTCAATTTTTAAGATCTCAGCACCAAGATCTCCAAGAATCATGGTACAATAAGGTCCGGCAATAATTCGAGTCAAATCCAAAACACGAATTCCGGATAAAGGTGATTTATCATCTTTGATATTTGTACATGTATATCTTCGATTTTTTTTTGTATATATGTTTAGTAAATGTTTTGTTCTTATCCATTTTGAAACAAATAATGTGTACATTGTATATTTTTGATAAAGAATAGTTGTTTTTATAAAAAATATTTATTATTCACAATTATAAATATAAATATCATTTCACTAAATTAATAATTAAAATCACCATAAAATTACACAATGATATTGTTAGAATAACACTTTACACTATTAACACTTGTATTATATCTTTTATATCATAAAAAGTATAAATTATTATGTCAAAATAATGACGCAATCATGATAAAACTAAGCATACCTGAGATGCAGAATCTGTAACATCTGTTTCTGTTTGTATTTGAGTAGCTGATTGTTCAGATGTTACCGATCTCTCCATTTGGAATATATTTTCCACAAAAATGCAAAATAAATAAACAATTTAATATGATTCAATATTGCGGTTATTTCTTGCTGTCATCATTCGCAATTGATGAAAAGGACGCCATATTTAAAATTAATAAAGAACTGTTTATTCTTTGTATTATATTAGAGAGTAGAAAAATGTTTTTTAATTTATGTATTATAAACAATATTATCATTATTACATATATTAATCTATATTACATTTTATTTATATTTATTCATTCATAAAATTATAATTCAAAACACTAAAGATGATCTTAAACATTATATTAAATTCGGAAGTATAACAAAATAATTTATTATGATAAATTATTTATCATTAAATTTAATTGGTTTTAAATATGTATTATAAATATCAACATATATTTGTTTAATATATTTAAATTATTTTCAATAATAGATATGTCACTTGTAATTGTCCGTAAAGACGAACAATTTGCTAAACTGCCGTAAAGTGAATTCTGTATTTCAATGCATTTGTACGATTTCGTATAAATATTTAAGGCCTAATGCTCAGTTTTACACAAAAATATATTTCAAAGTTAATACGGGCAATTAAGGTCTTTTTGATTAATTTAATATTTTTTTAGACTCTATAAATATGGAGGTAAAGTTTAATTTTAATCAAAAGAGGTTATATGATTATTTAAATTTCATTAAATAATTTTAGTATATAGTATGAGTTTAATAATTTTTCTTAATTTTTTAGCCAATTACTAAAGTTCCTTTGCCATTAGAACCCATAAAATCAAATCAGGTAGAAGATAGAAGATTGTGGGTAGGCAATTTAGATTTAAGAATTAATGAGTAAGTATTTACCTCAGATTAATAATTAAATTATACTAATATAATTCTTTAGTATTAGAAAACCACGTAATTTCTTTGTGTAATAAAAAAATCTGAAAAAACTAACTCTTTATCTGTTAACTGGTACCAACTCCTAAAACTCGTCCAAAAACATGGAACAATTGAAAAGTTCGACCTTCTATTTCATCGATCAGGCCCACAAGCTGGTCAACCTAGAGGTTATGCATTTGTTACATATAAAACTATTCAAGATGCTAAAGCAGCTAAAGATGCTTTACATAATTTAAAAGTGGGAGCAAAAAATATTATTGTCAGATGGGCTCATAGTGTAACAGAGGTAATAATTAAAATAATAATGTTAAATATTAATATTTTTTTTTGTTAAAATCTTTAAACATATTAATTAAACAAAAATTTGTTTATTATATTTAATTTTTAAATTAGTAAATTAATATGTATTTATTTTATTTAAGTCTGATATGGATAAGCCAAAGCCAAAAATAGATATACCTGCTCTAGCTGGAGCTAAAAAAGAAGATAAAAGAATAAGGTAAATTTTAATTTATAAATATATAATAATAAAAATAATTTTGACTATTATTAAATATTACTAATTATTTTAATAGTCGTGAAACAGCAATTCAAGCTATAGAAGCAAAATTGAAATTAATGAAAGAATCAGAAGAGGAATTTGAATTAAATAAACCTTTAAATGGATCACCAATAATACATTTATATCAAAAACCAGAAAATCCAAAACCGTCCACATCTACTCGTTATCATAATCGAAGTAATTATTATCACAATAATAAGCCATATAATCGTCATAAACCAAGGAGATAATTTAAAAATTGTTTTTTTTTTTAATTTATAATGTTACAATTAAAAATAATCATTTCATTTATATTATCAATGTTTGTTCCATGACTATAGTTGGAATATTTATATTATTTATATATTCTATTTAAGTAATATCTCTGTATTATGTCAATTTTTTTATTATAAAATCTTATTTTTTAGTTAGTTTTTTAAGTCTTGTTTTCTACTGTCAACATAATTCCTAAGGTGCAACTGCACATTAGATACACAAGTATCTTAATTCACTCAACAACATAATATTTAATATGTACATTAATGTACATGTATTTTCATAATCTATAATATCTTTTTATAATAAACAAATATATACTTTAATATATATTTTATTGTAATGTAAAATATGATAATTTTTTATTTAAAATTAAATATCTAAAAATAAAAAGATATTAAACTTATATAAAACTTAAATAAAAGTGATATTAAATTTTTACTACAATTAGTTTTATTTTAATCATAATACAATTACATAAATAAACAAAATTATGGTTCTTTTAAACTTTTTTTATATTTTCCACGCATGTGATATGGTAAGGGTACTATAGCAGGACATGGTATTTGACCAGGTATTACACATATGCAACTTCTATGACAACCAACACCAAAATTAGCAGAATTATCTTTCTTTTCTTGCATTATATTTTCTTGCTGCAGAATATGCTTTGCTTTACCAATTACGATTTGAAGATGAAATAATATATCTTCTTTAGATTTACTATCTAAATCAATTAACATAGTATTTCCATTTTCTGTAAAAGATTGAAAAAGTATTCTTTTTGATATATCGTTTTATTAATTATTAATATTATCTTATTATCTTATTTAATATTTTTTATATAAATATATATATATAATTTTATAATTCATAGATTTGAAAAACATTGAAAATCATAAATTCAAAATCATATAAATAAAAATAGTATTCAAAATTGCATAAAAAAAGAAAAATTAAATTTTAATTATTACATAAAAAAATATATAATATATAAT
>NW_006263425.1:560778-569832 GCF_000469605.1 Apis dorsata
AGAAAATATTTGTATTTCGTCTTTTAAAATTAATTTACCAGCTTTTAAATAATTTAATGTTCTTCGTATTGGTGCTTGACCAATCATAAATGGCATTTTGATTGTTTTTTAAATTAAAAATTGTTTGAAATAACCTGATTCTTTGTTACTTTTTATGCAGATATATGTATACTTAATGAGCTATAAAATAAAATATTTTTATCGATAAATATTAATTGTTTAAATGATTCATTATTAATTTAAATATTAATATTAAATATTTTTAATAAAAAGAATATTTTTAATTTTAACAATGAAATTAATAATTTTTACTATTCTAATACAATAATATTTCTAATTTCATATTTAAATCAAATTTACATATACTGTAATATATATTTTTAAAAATATTTTTGGTTATGTTAATATTTAAGTAAGATGTATTACGCCACCGTTAATGCAGTCAAAGAACTGAAATTACGGTGCATTTGCCACCGGTATCATATGTTCCAGATATTTTCTTCCTTTCTCTTCTGAAATATTTTATCATTAGTTGTAAAGTCCAGCTGCTTTAACATAATTGAGTAATTATTAATAATAATTAGAGTGAGTTATCATTTAATGTTTATTTATACATTATAATTTTATAATATTGTAATATAAATAATAATTTCAAAAATTAAATATATAATTTTTTAATTAATATTTGTTACTTGAATATTTTGTTTATTTTTAATTTTTGGCATTATTAACCATATGTTTAAGTTTCTTTATAAAAATTTTATTACATATTGCTTAATTTTAAAAATAGGATAAAAAAGAAGAGGAAAAATAAGAAGAATAGATCAATATGACTACAATGATGACTGCCAAACAAATTCGGCAAGCTTATATAGATTTTTTTAAAAATAAAGGCCATGAATATGTACATTCTAGTTCTACAATACCACATGATGATCCAACTTTATTATTTACAAATGCTGGAATGAATCAAGTATTAACAAAATTATTATTGTTTCTAGTTATATAAAATATAAAATATAATTTTTATTCATTATTTTTATTTGTTTTAGTTTAAACCAATATTTTTAGGAATAGTGGATCCTAATAGTGATATGGCAAAATTAGTGAGAGTTGTTAATAGTCAAAAATGTATTAGAGCTGGAGGAAAACATAATGATCTAGATGATGTTGGAAAAGATGTTTATCATCATACTTTTTTTGAAATGATGGGCAATTGGTCTTTTGGAGATTATTTTAAAGTAATATATTAATCATATAATGCATAATTTATTTCAAAATTATTATTATTTCTATATTTACAAACTATTATTTAATTTTTATATTTACAATTGATTTTATAGAAAGAGATTTGTACCTGGGCTTGGGAATTTTTAACTGTTAAATTAAAATTATCATCAGATCGATTATATGTAACTTATTTTGGAGGAGATGAAAAAAATAATTTAAAACCTGATGAAGAATGCAAACAAATTTGGCTTTCTTTAGGGTATATTTTATATTTTATTTATTATATATATATAATATTATATATATTATTATATTTAATTTTTATTATGTTAAAATCATTATAAATAATTTTATTTTCTTTCTTAGTTTATCTCCTACACATATATTACCAGGAAATATGAAAGATAATTTTTGGGAAATGGGTGAAACAGGTCCATGTGGACCTTCTAGTGAAATCCATTATGATCGCATTGGTAATAGAGAAGCAGCTCATTTAGTAAATCAGGATAATCCAGATGTTTTAGAAATTTGGAATCTTGTATTTATACAATTTAATAGGTCAGTAATTTTTATAATATATAAAATAAATTCTAATTTTTTAATGTTACACATTATTTTAGAGAAAATGATGGAAATTTGAAATTATTACCAAAGAAACACATTGATTGTGGTCTAGGTTTAGAAAGATTAGTATCAATTATACAGAATAAATCTGCAAATTATGATACTGATTTATTTATGCCACTTTTTGATGCAATACAAAAAGGAACAAAAGCACCATCTTATCAAGGGAAGGTTGGTAAGGAAGACAAAAATGGCATAGATATGGCATATAGAGTTTTGGCTGATCATGCAAGAACTATTACAATTGCTCTTGCAGATGGGGGTATACCTGACAATACTGGTAGAGGGTAAATTTATTATATTTATTTATTTATATTTTTTAATCTATATATATTAACTGAATTTTAATCAATTTATTACTTATTATTATTATAATTTATTATTTATTATTTAATATTAATAAAACTTCAGATATGTATTAAGAAGGATTTTGAGGCGTGCTGTACGTTATGCAATTGAAAAATTAAATGCTAAACCTGGATTTTTTGGATCATTGGTGAATGTTGTGGTAGATCTTCTTGGTAAATTTTTTTATTTTAATTTTTAAATTTTATATATCATTTATAAAATAATTATTTATTAAAAGTTTTTTTATTATGAAAATGTAGGTGATGTTTTCCCAGAAGTAACAAAAGATCCACAACATATAATTGATATTATTAATGAAGAAGAAACTCAATTTCTTAAAACTTTATCACGCGGTCGTAATTTATTAAATCGTACCATAGTAAAATTAGAATCATCAAATATTCTTCCGGGTGACGTTGCATGGCGTTTGTATGATACATATGGTTTTCCTTTTGATTTAACACAACTTATGGTTGAAGAGAAGGGCTTAAAAGTAGATATAATTGGCTATGAAGAAGCAAAAAAACAAGCACAGGTATTATAAGAAATATTTTATATTAGTTGTAATTTCAAAATTTAATTTTTATAAAATTATAAAAATTATTTAATATCTCAGCTTATTTCTCAAAATAAAAGTGGTGAAGTAGATGATCAAATTAATTTGGATGTTCATGCAATTACTGAATTACAAAATAAAAAAATTAAACCTACAAATGATATACCAAAATATAATTACAAAGTTATAAATAATAAAATATATGAAGAGTACGAATTTGCTCCATGTTTTAGTACTGTAATTGCTCTTAGACGTGCTAAAACTTTTGTCGATGAAGTATCATCAGGAGAAGAAGTTGGAATTTTGTTAGATCAAACTAATTTCTATGCAGAACAAGGTGGACAAATATATGATGAAGGATTTTTAACGAAAATCGATGATGAAGTAAATAACATTTAATAAATAAATAACATTCTTATAAATTTACAATATACTTAAATGTAAATAATAATTCTTATTTTTCAAGGATACTGAAATTCATGTAAAAAATGTTCAAGTCAGAGGTGGTTATGTTCTACATATTGGAATTGTCATTCAAGGAAAATTGAAAAAAAATGATAAAGTATTTTCTAACATAGATATTACACGAAGAAGACTTTTGATGAGCAATCATACTGCAACTCATGTTCTTAATTATGCTCTTCGTGAAATATTAGGTACAGAAGTGGATCAAAAAGGTTCTTTAGTTGCACCTGATCGCTTACGTTTTGATTTCACAAATAAAGGTTTGTCAAAAATAATTATAAAAATATATTTAAAAATAATATAATTTAAAAATAATAATTTAAAAATATTTCAAAATCTATATTTTAAATATGTTTTTATAGGAGCGATGATTACAGAACAAATAAGAAAGGTAGAAGAAATAACGAATAATATAATAAATGAAAATAAAATAGTTTATGCTAAAGAATGTAATTTAGGACTAGCAAAAACGATTCAAGGTTTACGTGCTATGTTTGAAGAAACTTATCCTGATCCTGTAAGAGTTGTTAGTATAGGTATACCAGTTGAAGATTTAGAAAAAAATCCTTTAAGTTCTGACGCATTAAAAACTAGTGTAGAATTTTGCGGTGGAACGTAAATATTTTAATTTATTTACTAACAAACAATACAATCTATAAACATTTTTTAATATCAATTTTCTTTTATAGACATTTACATTATACAGGACATATTAGAAATTTTATTATAGTTAGTGAAGAAGCTATTGCTAAAGGTATTAGACGTATAGTAGCTTTAACTGGTCCTGAAGCAATGAAAGCTCAAAAAAAGACATCAATATTACAAAATTATTTAGATGAACTTCAAATATCTATTGAAGCTGATAAAAATGGTATAAATACAAAAGAACATATAAAAAAAATAGTTGAATTAACAGATGATGTTTCACATGCTATTATTTCAAGTTGGAAGAAGGTATATTTTATTTATGTTTGTATTTTTGATATATGTATATTTAATATATATATATATTGCATTAAAAATATTATTCATTCAAACATAGGATAAAATACGTAAAATATTAAAAGATTTAAAAAAGTTACTTGACGATAAAGAGCGTGCAATCAAAACTGCGATAGCCAATGTAGTTTTAGACAATATTCAACAAATAATTCAACAAAATATTGGATGTTTAGTATTAGTCGAAGTATTACAAGCATATAGTAATACAAAAGCTTTAGATTCTGCTCTTAAAAAGATAAGAACTATATCACCAGAGACAAGTGCATTACTCATAAGTATCGATCCTGATGCGAAAAAGATTTTTGCACTTAGTTCAGTTTCTAAGGTAAGACAAAATAGGATATGCAATTAAATAAACTATTTAAATAAAAATGAAAATAATATTTTTATCGTTATATTTTATATATAATAGTCTGCTATAAATAAAGGATTAAAAGCAAATGAATGGATTCAAGAAATTGTTCCACTTATGGAAGGAAAAGGAGGTGGAAAATCTGAATCTGCTCAGGCTTCGGGTACTAATATATCATGTGTAACAAGATTAATATATACAGCTAAAAATTTTGCTAATTCAAAGCTTGAACTAGCAGGTAGAAATTAATCTATTATATATAAATATAAATATGTTAAATAATGGAAAACTATCTTTGAATCTAAAATATTTTCAGAAAATATAAGTGAAAATCATGATCAATTGAAAGGTGATGAGAAATTTATATATTTTAAAACTCTAAAAGATAAATTAGTACTTTCTGGTGATATTGGAAGTATTAAATATTATCGTATCCAAATAGTTGCTAAATATAACAATATAGAATTGATTACACATAAAAATAATATATTCAAAGGTATTAAATTACAAGGAAATGATTTTGAATTGTTTGATAGTAATGCAATTGCTTTTTATTTATCAACTGATCAATTCAAATGTTCAAACAATCCTTTTACATTTAGTGAAGTTTTACAATGGTTAAGTTATGCAGATAATCACATTTTACCAGCAGTACTTGGATGGGTTGTGCCATGTCTTTCAAAAAATATTCCAAACAATATCAAAACAAATATTAAGATATCTAAAGAAGATGTTCTTTCTTCTTTACAGAAATTAAATAATATATTATTAACAAAAACTTATTTAGTTGGAGAAAGAATTAGTCTTGCAGATATTAGTGTTTTTACTACTTTAATGCCATTATATGAATATGTTTTAGATTCAGAATATAGAAAACAATATACGAATTTAAATAGATGGTTTTTTACTATCTTAAATCAATCTCAAGTAATTAGTGTGATAAAAAAATTTAACATATGTGAAAAAGTTAAAATAGTTAAATATTAAATATTGTTCATATAATTAGTTTTTATAAATGTTTTTTATTGAAAAATTATTATAAATATATAATATAATTAATATATATATTATGTAAAATCTTCATATTGTATTATGTTTTTTTCATTTTTTTTTTCTTCTTTGTCATATAGTATTCTTATCTCCTTTAATAAAATAGATATATTTGTACCCATTTTAGCAGAAATTGGAATAATTGGTAAATGAATTTTTTGTTTTAGTATTTCTAATTTTTTCTATAAATATATAATTCATTATATCAACATTTAATTTTTAAGTAATATTAATTAATGAAAATTATTTTACCATTGTTCCTGGCAAATCCATTTTATTTGCTGCAATAAGAAATAATCTTTTGTTCAGCTGTACATTAAATTCTGTGATTTCATATTTTAAAATTTCAAAATCTCTCCATGGTTCATTAGACGTAATATCAAGAACAAATAATAAAATTTTACAACGTTCTATATGTTTAAGAAATTGTATACCGAGACCTTTATTTTTATGAGAATCAGGTATAAGACCCGGCAAATCAGCAACTTAAAAATTAATAAATCTATTATTAAAAATTTAAATAAAACATTAACTAATAGATTATAGTGCATTATTAACCTGCAATTTGTTCATGATCATCATATAATACCATTCCCAAGTGAGGTTTTAATGTCGTAAACGGATATGCTGCAATTTTTGGTCTAGCTCTAGATATTGTTCTTAACAATGTACTTTTACCTGCATTTGGAAATCCAATCTGATAAAAAAGAATAATATAATAATATTGTTAATTTTTAATTAAATTAAAATCAATAAGAATGTTAATATAATCTTTTTAATTAGTTTCTAGTTACTCACTAATCCTACATGTGCCATGCTACTTATTTCTAATACATATTGTAAATCTTCTCCATTTGCACCATATTCACTTATACGTGGTACTTGATATACATCTGATTTAAAAAATGCATTTCCATGACCACCAGCACCACCTCGCGCAGCAATAAACATCATTCCTTTTTGATTTAAATCAGCTATTATATGTCCTTCTATATTACGTATTATAGTACCTATAGGAACATGTATTATAGTATGTTCTGCATTTTTTCCAAAACAGTTTTTATTATGGCCATTTTCACCATTTTCAGCTTTAAGAACACTAGTTAAGTGAGAGAGATCTCTAACATCAAATACTGCCTGTAAATTTTTAACATATAATATATAAATTAAATATAATATTGTATACATAATTTAAGTATAAAAATGTAATACTATTTTGATTTTTTTAAACAAATTGTTTATTTTTACCTGAAAAATGACAT
The DNA here is from genome assembly GCF_000469605.1 of Apis dorsata. Taxonomy (NCBI): domain Eukaryota; kingdom Metazoa; phylum Arthropoda; class Insecta; order Hymenoptera; family Apidae; genus Apis; species Apis dorsata. The sequence continues at coordinate 567,668 of NW_006263425.1, forward strand.
GCCCACCATTTCCACCATCTCCACCATCTGGTCCAGCATTTTCATTTACCCACAATTGCAAAAATGATATATTTCCATCTCCACCTTTTCCACCAATTGTTCTTACCTAAATTTTGATATAAATAAATATTTATAGATATTAGATAAAAAATTAAAGAAAATTATTTAAATTCTTACTTTCTTCAAATCAACAATATTCTTTTCTGTATCACTATTTGCTTTTGGTTTTATTGTACGTAAAGGTTTGGAGATATTTTCTTGTTCTTTAAATCCTTTACAAAATGACTTAAATATATTTTTGTTTATATTCTTATGTCTTTGAATATTTATTATGATATTATACATAATATTTTGTTTCCAAGCAGAATTATATATAATTACATTTTTTATTTGATGAATATAATACATCTGAAAATAATGTTAAAACATATAGATTTTTAAATGGAAATAAATAATAGTTTATTAAATTATAAATTATATTGAGTTGTACTTTTTTTAATATAATATATAACATTGTTATCTTGAGACTGATACATTTAAATTATTTTCCAAAATATTTGCTATTAAATTTTCATGTATATTAATAACTCTTTTTCTATATAAAGGTAAACAATTAGATCTATAACTTATTCTATAAGTTCTTTTTTCTATTTTTTCTGAAGATGCATAAGATCTTATAAAAGCAACATTATTTATAATACATCCTGCATGATTATATAATAACACATAAAATTTAATGGAATCAAATTTTTCATTAATGACAAAAGTTATATCAAATGTATATGTGTGAGTATCTATATTAATGCCATTTATGTTTGTTACAATGTCATTTATATCTGTTATGTTATTTACAATATCATTTATATCTGTCCATGAAAAATTATCATTACTACATGATAGAATATTTATTTTTTTTTTGGGAGCAATATTGTTAAGATTTGGTGATTCAGATTTTATAAATATATGAGTTAAAGCTCCAATAGAATGAAACTGTTTATTTAAACTACGATATCCAGTTACTATATAATTTTGGAAAGATAACCATATAAATGGTTCAATTGCTCTTAATATAAAATTTCCATGTGCTGCCATTTCTGTAATTTTCCATGAATCATCCCAACGTCTTGGTGGATTGTCAATAGATGTACCACCTTGACCTTTGCATAAAGTAACTAATACTTGACCATTATTTTTTAATGATTCTGATATACTTATAAAAAATTGTTTTAATAGTTCTCTATTTTTTTCTATTCGCATTTTACCACCAACATGAGGAAAGTTAAAAATAATTTTATCAAATAATTCTGTTCTTAATATTGGATGTTCTTTTAAATTTGTTGCATCAACTCCTAATAATACACGAATTCCTGAAAAGAAAAGCATAGAATTTTTTATAAACTTAATTATTAAAAAAGAATTATTAAATAAAAATTTTAATTTTTTATTAAAATACTAACCATAATTTTTTAGATATTCTATGTTTTTCTTTCCAAAATTTTGATCAACATTAGTTTCATAACATGTTGCAGTAATATCAATCTTTAAATTGAGATGAAATAATGCCAGAGAAAATGAAAAATTACCTTCTCCAACTAAGAGTACGCGATCACCTTCATTGAATATAGAAACTTTCATTTCAATAAATCGAAATATTGCAATTTAAATGCTTTAAATTATTATTATTAAAATAATAAATTTATTAAAATATTATTATAAAGTATTAATCTTTTATATTAATCTTTTATTAATCTTTAAATATTAATCTTCAAGTATTAAATAACTAACCTTAAAATAAATGTAATATATGAATGCACGTTGTACATTTCAAACACGTACTTAAATTATCAACAAGTACAAATTACCATAAAAATTTGATTTAATAATATAAAGATATATGTTATTAAAAAAAATATTGAAATTTAATCAAATGTTTTTAATTTAATCAAATTCTATTTTATTCAATATTCTATTTTATATATATAATTAAATATTTTTATGTAGTAATATTTATAGAAAAATACTAAAGATATTACTCCATAATTTTTTAAATAAAATAAAATTATTAAGAATTAATTACATTCATATTTTTTCATTAATTTCTTTCATTAATTTGTAAATTTTCTCATATTTTAAAATTATAAAAATAATTGTATATATATAAAATA
>NW_006263425.1:569851-570051 GCF_000469605.1 Apis dorsata
GTATATGTAAAAAAATTTTTTTTTCATTTAACGAAAAAAAATAAAATATATATATATTTTATCATATATTAATAATTTAACAATATAGAATTTATAGAAAATATATTACATACAAAATAATTATTTTACAGATATTATTTACATTACATTAATATAAAATAAAATATTTTCATGAAAACCAATGAAATATTTATTCATTA
>NW_006263425.1:570929-577443 GCF_000469605.1 Apis dorsata
ACGTATAAAAAATATTTTTAAGTTTTTTTTTTAAATTTATTTATTTCAGATTATAAAAAGAAATTTAAAACAAATAAGCATATATATTATAATCATATATTTCAATCTCAATATATATAAATATATATAAATATTTTATCTATCTCAATAATTTAAATAAAAAATAATTGATAAAATATTATTTAATAATTACAGAAACAAAAAATCATTTATTATTTTTATTTTAGTAATAATATATAATATTTTTTAATATAAATTGACGTTAATAAATATTATTATTTAATTATTAAAGGATACACAATGTCATCTTATGAACATTTTAAACACGGTTAATAGTAATATTCTATAAATGTGTTATAAATCATGAAATTTAGAAAAAATTAAATCCTTGATGTTTATGCATGATATTTATGTATATAAATTTACATATAAATATATAAGACATTGTGCCAATTTGTAACGGAAGTAATTTAAAATAAACTTAGTGTTTTTACTGGTATCTTCTTTGGCTTACAAACGAAAGTTTATGACATAATACTACAATGAATGAATGAAACTATTTTTATCCGATAGTTCGATGAGTCAATTATAAATTTAGTATCATGAATTTACTGTATCTTTATTTTTACATATATTAAATATTCGCGCAGTGCTAAATTTCTTAAAAATATAATCAAGCAATATTAAAATAAATTAAACTATTTCTTATTGCGTAATCATTATTTATTTATGTATAATACTTATATTATATAAGTTATAAGTATATAATACTTATATTATATTACATGTAATATTTTCTAATAAGTTTATAAATAAATAATTTGTAATATCTAAAAAAATTTATTATTGCATATATATTAATATTCTATTGAATTTATAAATATTTAATATTATATAAATAAATATATTAATTATTCATACATATATTTGAAATTAATATTTGAAAAAATTGAAATTGGATTAGGTATACATCTCTTTCCTGATTTGTAGTATTGTCTTTTTTATATCTTGAATATATCGCAGCACGCAAGTCCATGAATAACCGATATCTATTCAATCCGCAACAAAATATTAACTTGTGGTTTTTCATCGTGGTGCATTTTGTATTTAATACTACTATTTTAATACATCTATGTGTTATATCGTCATATTTACGATGACGTGCATAATTTTTCAAACTTAAGGAAGATCTAAACTGATTACTAAGAATATTATTAAATTTTAACAGTAAGTTACAAAATATATTATATATTGATCATTATTTATAAGATTATATGAATAGCATTATTTAGTTTTTAAAAGTATTATTATTTTATTACATTATAATTATGAGAAAATTTTGTAATATTTTTGCACATTTTTTTAATTATTTAAATTAACAGACAAAATATATGTTAAATATATATTAAAATTTAATTGATATCTAATGTTTAAAATTATTTTAAGACTGTATAAAGTTTAACTATCATAAAAAATAGAATCTTAAATTGAAAAAAAAATAATTTTAAAAAAAATTGTATAACCTTAATTATCAATATACATTATTTTTTAATATAAATAATATATAAATATTTGGAATTAAAAAAAATTAAAAAGTAAACTAATAAATGAATATATAAATATATAAATAAATATATAATTATATATTTTTGAATATTTAAATATTGTTAACCGAAATATATAAAATGAAAAGAAAATAAGTTTAAAAGTTGTAATAGAATTATAAAAAGTTAACAAAGTTAAATTATAAAAATTAAATCAGATTAAATTATATAAATATCATTTTTTTTTTATCATTTAAATATATTAATTATACCTATGTATAAAATTATCTTTGTGTGAAAAATAATTTATATTATTTTCATTCAATTTTTTAAATCAATATTATTACATCATTATTATATTTCTATTATATTTAATTATTATATTTATTATATTTAATTTTAATTTAATTTCCAACTTTTAAATATTAATGAAAATATCTCTATTCCACTTTCTATGTGCCGAATAGTATTTGAATAATAATTCATATATGTTTGTACGCAATCATTAAAAATGTATTGTTATCTCATATTCACATCATATTCACATTTGCGGACATCCAATGATTCAATATTTATTGTTATATAAATCACACAATACAAATTACAAATAATATTTATTGAAAACTTTTTACACTATTTATTTTTTTTAATAGATATAATTAAAAAACAAATATGTATATATTTTGTTTTATAATCGATTCCTTTTCATGCATAGTACTTAACATGCTTATCACAGTCAAGAATTTATGTCACTCGAAGTTTCGCACTTCTGAGTTTATTTTGGTATTATTGTAACTTGGCAACTAAACTGGTTGTACAAGGCTAAAAGAAGAACACAACCTCAAACAGATAAATTACGAAAAATTTTATTACATATTATAGTGCTGATTATAAAAAAACTAATGAAAACATTAAAAATTGTATTAATAATTGTTTTTTTATAACAATCAGTTAACAACTTATATTTAAATTTCTATGGTAAGTATATGATCTAATGTTTTTACTTAATTATAGATACATATGTAAATAAATCATAAATTTAATATTTCGTATTAATGACGAGAGATAATCAATTACTTTTGATAGGGAATCGATAATTTCTCATCAAGCTAAGTTAATATCTATTTAAGAAATTTAAGATTGAAAATACTATTATGATATAATTGTTGTTATACATAACAATATGCTATCGTGTTTCTCATTATTTATTACATGATCATAACCCTATACATATATATATATATGCAATATAACTCATAAAAAACTTAGAATCTAGCCATTTGGTCGATTTTTACTTTAAATAAAGTATGAGTGTTCTATAAAACATCACGTGTCTTTAAAGGACTTTAAGGTCATATTAGATTTAAAACTTATACATATATATTTATTATTGAGGGCTATACTTACTGCTTATAAGTTCTTCACCTTCATTTATATAATATATCACATAGATATGCGATTATAAATTCATTTATATTATTGTCATATAAGTTATAATTTAAATTATAATTAATAGATTTTCTTATTTTATATATATTTTTTATAAAACATATTGTAATCCATATCAAAATTAAAATTAAAATATTTAATATTATTGTAATATTTAATTTATAGATAATTATATTATGACAATTTAAAAACATAACAGTTATACTTTTTATATTGATGACTATATTTGGTTGTATAGATTTGAATCAAGTAACAACTATACAACATTTAACAATGTAAGAACAAGATATACATATAATTATGACATATCATATACATATTTAATCAATGACATATATGTATATTCTATGCATTTTCCAGCCTTATATTCATATATATACATATTTTATATACATTTCATATTGTAAATAATTATTAAATAAATCTCTCTAGATATATATAATTAAATAATCATAAAATAATACTAAATGACAAATTAAAATATTATTATTAAAAGAAAATCACAAAAAATACAATTACATAATAAAATCACAAAAAATAATTTTTACATATTTAAAAATAAAAATCATAATATATATTGCTAAATATAAATAATAATATGATTATAAAATTGCAAGGAATATAATAATGATTTTAATAAATGGAATATGCAATTTCAAATAATGAAGTGAATGAAAATACAATCGTAATTATTCTACCTCAACTGAACGAAATTCTTCTTATGTCTAGAAGTGGTAACATCAGGGAGGGTAACCGCATGACGGCGCCACGAGAGCGTCGCGACGCGAGCTACGGTCGTCAGGCGGCGCCGGTCGTTCGTCACGAAACGAGGCGGGGTTGCAGAAGTTCTCGTATGAAAGAAAGAAAGAGGCAGCCAATTCTCGTGATGTGAACTCGAGCAAAAGAGAAAGAACTGAGGAGAATCGTGAACAGAACGGTGTAAGACATACGGCGAAACTAGCGCCTCTGTTTGTACGCTCTCTTTGTTACTTTTGTATCTATCGGCTTATGAAAGAGAGACACGGTTTTCGGAATTAAATGCCAAGTCGTGACAACGTATCTCCTCGATCCTTTCGTTAACTCCCATCTTTTTTTCTTTTTCTTTGCACATATACTCTTTCTCTTTTTATCCTGTTCAATTTTATATCCTTACATTAGTGTTTGTCATTCAAAATTCACAAAATCCAAATCTGTTACTATCGGTTTTCTGTGGTGATATCACGGTGTAGTAAGATCCAATTGACAAAGAAGAAAATTTGTGCATGAAACGATATAAATGTATATGAACATCATGTGTGCTTTTCTTATACATATATGTATTACATCGGTACGAGGTACGATAGTGTCTCGTCGTAGATCTCTTTTAATCCTATCAGTGACTAATTAAACGTGGAAATTCAGCAACTTTATGGCTGGACAATGCATCGACCAGGATAACAACGGAATATAAAAATATCAAGAAATCCTTGAAGTTTTATAAGGATTTTCTATTCTCGTCTTTGTTCCTTTCGTCTCTTTTATGGGTATGCCCTACCTGATGTTTAATTCGATAAAATTTCATTTGTAAATGAGTTTTTAACATTTCTTAAAGTTTAATTTATGACATTAAGTTTTGATATCTGTACATATATAATTCGTGTCTTGATTACAAATATGCACGTGTTGTGCGCGTGTAGTATATGCATAGAGTGCAAATTTGTTCGTGTGCGTCACCATGTATGCCGGTTAAGACAATTTTTTTGTATTCATAATTTGCTAGAAAAAAATTAATTAAAAATGAGATAGTAACAAATTTTTTATTTACAAAAATGTATAATGAAACATATAATTATATATGTTGTTATATTGTTTTATTATTATTCCAATTCCATTATAGTTGCTATAATTAATAGATGTAAATCTAAATAAATATATAAGAAATAGATGCAATAAAATTCAACTATACAATTTTTGCTTATAATAACATTAATAATAAATTATTAAGTAATAATACATTATAAATATATTTTAAATAATTATACTAATTATATTAATTATACTAATAATAACAAATAACTTTTATATATATACAATTTTTTGAATTTTCTAATTTGTTTTTAATATTAAGTAATGTTCTGTATAAAAATAGTTTAATAAATTAATAATATTACATAAATGCAAATAATTCTGCATTAATACATTTATGTATAATGTTAAAAATATGAGAAAAAAATAAATTTGATTTAATTATTATAATTATTAAAAGTTTATATAAAAGCGAAATTAACCTATTTATTTTTCGATGCTTTCACATAAATTCCAATTATTATTATTCTTTAATTTGATTTTTTATGAATTGTTATATTTTCGATTTTTCAAAAATCAGATAATTTTTTTTTGTTAATTAAACGAAAAAAAATCAGTTATTATTGTTTATTATTAGAGATATACAGATTTATATTATGGTCACTAAAATAATCAATATTATATTATTATCAAAATTTAATTATAATTATTATTATTACTATTAATTCTCAATTATAATTGAAAACAAACAATTAATTTTTAAATTAAAATAAATTAAAATGAATTGAAAATTTAACATTTTATATTGCGCATAATAATAAAATATTTTAACTTATAAACAAGCTATAATAATGCTTAATAATACACAAGTTATATATTGTCATTTTACTATTATAATTATTATTATTATCATTGTTATTGTTATTATTATTATTATAAAAACTTTAACATTCTAAATATTGAATAATATTCTAGTTCTTTAAATGATAAAATTTGTTATATAAGATGTTATCAGATAAATCAAGATTGATATTTGCAATCATCATTTTTAACATTTTATCATAATTTGATTTTGAACTTATCACTGAAATCATTCTTCGAATTATATTTCTTCAAAAATTACAATATTAACAACTTTTACAACTTTGAAATTATAATATATAATCGTATAAATAAAATAGATAACATTAAGTATATAATTTTAGGATTTAAATTATATTATAAATTTTTTCAATTATATATTATTATATTAATTATATATATTCAATTATATATAAATTATATATTAATTTCAATTATATATGAATTATTTATTATATTAATGTAATGTTTTTATCTTTCGTAGCACAAATTTCGTCGAACGAAGCTTTAGAAGAATTCAAAATAAAAACAGGATAAACGCACAGCAACAACGAAAAATTGTAAGTCTAACGAATAAATAGTGTAATGACTAGAATAGAAAGAATTGTACAAAAAGCTCATGGATCAAATGGTAGATAATGAAAAAATAAATCAAATAATGCGTAAAGATTATTTCTGCACATCAAATTCAAAAGATCGTCCGTATTTTATAACAACTTTATACTCGATAGAGTATAAATCATTTATAAGAATATATAAAGATATACGGCTGTCTTTTTCATAACTGACAAAAAGAAGTTTCACAATGTTAAACAGCGGGCAATCGCTACAAAACGAGATTGACTTGTAAAAAAAAAAAAAAAAAAAAAAAAAAA
>NW_006263425.1:577528-579664 GCF_000469605.1 Apis dorsata
TATTTGACGAATATTTAAAATAATTACTATAATTATGGATGAGATAAAAGTGGCGAACTTGGGCCAAGCGGCATCAGCCGCATGCTCGATGGCTACAAATTTCTTGGCGCCAGTGAAGACCGAACGGCAGATCTACGAGAATTCGATGCTCGAGGACGATCCCAATGCCAATTCGGTGGTATCAACTTCACAAGAAGACAGAACCGTACCGAGATGGGGTCCCAATCACAAGGGTGCTCAAGAATTAGCAAATCTTTATAGCACTGGTAATAATTTTAAATTTTTCTTTATTTTTTTATATTGAAGTATTTTTAATATCTTAATATTAAATATTTGTTAATATTTATAATTTTTTCAAATATATATAATATTATATATTAATTTATATTTTATGAAATATCACTTAATAATTTTATTATATTTATAATATAAAATCTACAAAAATATATGTGATACATATACTTATCATATGTATGTTTTCTAATTCTAATACTTGCCAAGATGCTAGCTATACATCGATCGCACCTTGGAATTTTCGGCTATGAACAAAAATAAAGAACGATCTAACAATATATATCTTTATATCTATATATTATTCATAAAATTATTATTATGGTTTTTATAATTAAAATGTAATTATAAATTTTAATATAATTAATTTTATTATATATTTTTATTACAGGAAAAAGGACACAAGAATGCATTTGTGTTGGCATCTGCATTACACTCATTATAATTAATTCAATATTTATTCTTGTCAGATTAAGATTAGAAAATTTGAGCTCAATAGTAATAGCAGCATTTTGTGGCATTGTTACTGCAGATTTTGGATCTGGATTAGTTCATTGGGCTGCCGATACATGGGGCTCTGTAGAACTTCCAATTCTTGGAAAGGTAAATTATAAAAAATTATTAAACAACTTATCTATTTATATCTTAAATTATGGATAATATTATTTTATAAACTTTATTAAATATTTTATAAATTATTAAATATTGTTTTATATTTAAGAAAAAAAAGAGAGAAAGAAAAGCATTTAAAATTTATATATTTTATATTATAAAATGTTAAATATTAATATATGTATATTTTTATAATTTATATATTAAATATATTTTTAGAATTTTTTAAGACCATTTCGAGAACATCACATTGATCCAACAAGTATAACAAGACATGATTTTATAGAAACTAATGGTGATAATTTCATGGTCACAATTCCATTCCTTTATAAATTAACATGGGATTTTTTAACTCTCCCAGAATCAGAGATACAACAAAAATTTGTATGGACTTGTTATTGGTTTTTACTTGCAATTTTTGTAGCAATGACTAATCAGGTAATTAAATTTATAAATTTATAATTTATAATTATAATTTGTTGATATATTATTTTTTTTTAAAATTACTATTTAAATAATTGTTTATTAAAATATTTATTTGGAAACAAAAATATAATCTTTATATTTTTCATGTTAGAAATATATATATATAAGTCTATAAATTTTTTTCATTTTATTAGATTTAGTAAGGGCAAAATAATATAGTAGCAATAACATAAAAGGTTTTTCCAGATACACAAATGGTCACATACATATTTTGGATTACCTTCCTGGGTTGTCTGGTTACAAGAACATAGAATTATATTACCTAGAAAACATCATCGTGTACATCATGTTGCACCACATGAAACTTACTTCTGCATTACTACTGGATGGTTAAATTGGCCACTAGAACAACTTCGTTTTTGGTATATCTTAGAAATTATAATCGAAAAAGCTACTGGCTGTAAACCCAGAGTAGATGATTTAAAATGGGCACAAAAACGATCTTGAGAATTAATATATTTTATTATTTTATGCATTTTTATGGATAAAAAGAAAATTTAACAAGAAATGAAATTTTCCATGAATTTATAATTTCATGGACTAATATAGAAGGAAATTTCAAATAGAACATGCTAAAAGGAAAGTTAAATCCATATTGTAATTTTTTCTTATATTTAGCACTACGAGGCCTTTCCTACAAAATAGGTAGCGTAATTAAAGACATTTAGTATTACTTAAACATGCTTTTGAAGTTTACACATTTATAATATATATATATATATATATATATATATATATATATATATA
>NW_006263425.1:579865-593139 GCF_000469605.1 Apis dorsata
TGTGTAACTATGAATTACGAATTAATAATTGGCCTGATGAATTAAGCAATTATACGTTTATGCACCGCACAATCATTACACAAGTTACAAGCACAAATTTTAAGCAAAGAAAAAAAATATTAATTTAAAATTTTATATAATAATTTATGAAGTATTATAAAGCTATAATCAAAGTACTGCAGTACATTGTGGACAAGAAATATCGCGTATTATATTTAAATTTTAAATAACTATAAAATAAAACTAAATGTAAAAATAAAATGCATTGATACATGTATATTAACTATTAATGTACATGTATATATATATATATGCATATTATATGTATTTTTTGTATACGTAAATATTTATATATTTATGAATTTAAATTTATTGCTTATATTTGTCGCGTATCTAAACAGTGTAATTTTTAAAAAAAGATATAATTTAAATTAATTAATATTCTAATTTGTACCAGCCTAAACTGCTGTTTAAGTATATATCATCAATTTCCCTGAACCTCTGAAAATTTTTATTACAAATTTAATAAAAGAAAATTAATTTATAACGAAATATTTTATCGGATATCAATTTAACTGCTATTTATTTACAATAGATGGATTCTAAAATATTTTAACATTTTTCCTCTTCACAAAAAATAAAAAATTAGTTATTGTTCATTAATAAATCTATACATTTTTTATATATTTTTACATGGATCATCAATAAGCATTGAGTTTATAATCATTAAAATTGGCAATTCAAATTTAATCTTAATTTAAAAAATTAGATTATATTGTCACAATCTGAGCTAAGATTTACGTAACAGCATTATACAAAACAATATTATATAAATAGAGCAGAAAAAAATAATATATTATTTATAAATAAAATCTCATCTTTATTTGATATCATTTAATATCTTTATTTAATAATAATAAATTAAAAAAAATAAAAAAATATTCTTTTTTATTAGTCGCATTTCTTAGCTCAGTGACATAATAATTTAATAAATACAAAGGTTGTATAAGGTGCTATGTATAAATATAAGTACAAGTTTTAGGTTCAGGGACCAATAAAAGAGCTAATTGCTCTATGCAGCAGTCTTCTAAATAATTGGTTTGATTTGGATAAAGTATACTGATTAGAAATATAGTAGTATTTTTACAAATGCTATTAAAATTCCTGCTTGATTTTTATACATGCCTTTTTATTGGCTACTTTTTTCAATGGCTTTGTAATTTTCAGTATACTTTATGCAGAGCTTTACCACAATATATGTTCCTTACAAACAAATCATTAATAATGTCTTTTTAAGAAAATATTAATTAGAAGACATTATAATTATTATAAATATCGTAATTGTTATTGTTGTTGTTATTGTTATAAAAAAAAGTATTAATACTTTTAACAAACTTGTCATATAGCAATGCGTGCCAGAACTGAAGCTTTCTTTTGATATAGATCTATTTAATAATTAACTAATAACTATACGAAGCAAAATGAAACACAAAAATTATATTTTTGGCTAATTTAATTTTCTATGCAATATATTGATGTCATTATTATTACTGCAAACTTTGATTACTTTTTGCAATATATAATTTTTTAAAAATAAATTATGAAACAAAATATGAAAATAGAACTATATATTGTGTCATTCTTATATAAAAATAAGGAAAAATAAGAAATTCATTTCTATATTAAAAAAAATTATATATGATTTCAATATTAATTTAATATCAAAATTTTCATTATTCATTACAACGAAAACAAAAAAGACGAAATATAAAATTATACAATATAGGCAGCATAGATGTATGATATTACATAATTAATTTATTAATTTAATTATCGATATTCAAACACGAAATATTTTGATTAAAATAAAGTGTTTCGTTTTTACATTCCATAAGTTTAATTATGTGAAAAAAAATATTTATTAGACTAATTTTCAATAAATTGTAGATATTTATTTATATAATATTTAATAACGATACCAAAAAATTTGTTAATTTATTATATAGTTCATTTGATTGATTAATATAATAGATTTATACAATTCTAATGACAGTCAATATAATAGCAGCCTTATAAAAAAACAAGGAAAATTTTATTAAAGGATAATCTTAAGCTTTAATATTCTGAGGCTACATTCTATTTTAGAAAGTATACAATATAAAAAAATTTATGCAAAATAAAATGAATTAAAAGCTATAGAAATTTAAATATATTATAAGAACTAGTATTAATAATTTTGACTTTTGCAAAGCACACTTAGATGTAAATACGTATATGTTTTTAGCTTAAATTTATAAAAGAAAAATATAAACTGCATAGTTCAAACAAAAAAGAAATAAAGGCTGTAAATATATTGAATTTGATACATAAAAAACATTTATATCTAGCTCTAATTGCAAAAATGCATACCTATTTTCATATGATTATAAATTAAACTTTTAATGTAATTATATTATATCATTATTAGGCACAATTTTTTTCATTAAGTTTTATAATGTTTTTAATAAGTAATTTTCAATGACGAAATAACGAAATGTAATTTCAAAAAATATGTACATATAAATATGTTTTGCTTAATTTGATGTAGCAAAATCTGCATTTAAAATTTACATACTAAAAATATATCATACAATAAATGAAATTGTTCTATTATTTTTATAAATTAATTATACATTATTAATTTTTATAAGTTATAAAAATATAAAAGCATATTATTATATTTTTAATTTTCTATATTGCCAATTTCAAAAAATATAAACTACTTTGCGATAAATATAAATGTATATATGTAATATGTTCTGATACTACAAATATACATGAAATATAATCAAAACAATAGATTTTATTCGAAATTTTTTAAATATTCTTATATCTGAAATTATGTATGATAATATTATTTTTTTCAATAAATTTAAAATATATTTTTTGTTATTTACAAGAACATATAAATAATTATAATTCAAAAAATTGAAAAATTGAAATTAATTATCTAGATATATTAATATTATAAAAATTTTCTTCTTAATGAAATAATAATATAACTATACAAAAGTTATAATTAATTGAAACAATATTCACTTACAATTTAAAATAAAATTGTGAAATCATTAATTAAAATAATTTCTTTACTGTTAAAATAATAATCTCTAATAATTTTATAAAAATGTAAATTAATATTTTACATTAATATAAAAAAATATGTGTTTCGTCTATTATAATTTTGTAAAAAAAATTAGTACTTTTCTTCTTTATATTAATATTGAAACATTCATTTAAAGAAAGAAAATGAAAATATTATTATATAAAAAAACATTGTTTTATGATAATGAAAATTTTATATGATTATAATGTAACGGAACTGCACATGAAAATTTAACATTCATTGATATATAAAAAATTTTGTAATATTAATGTATCATTCTATAAAACCTTAAGTTGCAAAAAAATAAATAAAGATAGTTATTTAATAAATAACACATTTTAACACAAATAAAACATTTTATTTTTTAATTATAAACTGTTACTAATTAATTGTATCTAATGAATTTTTAAATTTATAGGAATGCAGGTATACCAATCTTAAATATATTTTATATTTGGTATCTATATATTTGGATCTATATATAGATTTATATATTTGATATGAATATGTTTTCAATGTATTTGAATAAAAAAATGAAAAAATTATTACATAATGTGTAAAAATAATTATAATAAAAAAATTTAATAATATTTAATCTTTATATGAAATAATTAATTATTTCACTTTAATCATCAATTATTTTTTTTATATAAATTGTAATTATATTAAATTATTATTATATTTTAATTAATATTAATATATTATAAATTATATTATAAAAACTATATAAATTTAAAATATATTTTACATAGTTTAAAAGTAAATTTAAAAGTAAATTTAAAAGTAAATTTAAAATATATTTTAATATTCTATTATGGATATTTTTTGTTAAAAAAATATATATTTGTAATATTCGTATAAATAATGATTTATCATATTTATATGCAATAAAATACAATATATCTATAATATTCGATTGTAATAATATAAAATTATTATTCAAAAAGACATTAATCAAATTAAATATCAAATTCAAAATTTCAATTAATAATATTAAAAAGATATTGTATTTAAAAAATTACAATTCATTAATTAATAAGACATTTATATAAATTTAAAATTGTAATTTCTTTTGATAAAATTAGTTTCTTCGAAAGCAGAACTATATTGACGTCAACGGAGATCGATAGCTTTACTCACGGTATGAATCTACAATACTTGAAAACGTTCACGGTAATTTGTCATCCATTTCTCTAAACAGTTGGCAGAATTTGTGCGTGTGGTGTGCGCTAGTCTGCCGACGGCGTCCGTTCATAGAAAAGAGAGAAGACATAAGAGTCCTTTGTCAAATTAAAGGAAAGTAATTTAGTTGAGAAGAAATTTTAATAGTTAGACAAAAGAGATATCAAGAAAACTAAGGGTAACAAAGTGATAGTTCAGCTGCGTTTTGGATTTTTTGACCTCTTGAACTCCCCGCGGGTTTTTTCTTTCCCGCGAGGTGAATAACAGTGGTACATAGCCAAACCCCTGACCCCTCTGAAGCTTCGCGCCTCGGCGCCTAGGCTATATCAAAAGGAAGGAGAAAGAAATTGCGGAAGCGGGGAGGTTAAGAGGACGGCACGAAAGGGAGAACGCGCCGTCCATCACCATGAAGCTCGTTGACCACGTGGTGAGGAGCTTCAAGGTGGCCAAAGTTTTTCGTGAAAATTCTGATCGTATAAATAGTATCGACTTTTCACCAAATGGGGATACTTTGATCTCTTGTTCAGAAGATGACCAGATCGTGATATATGACTGTGAGAAAGGCACTCAGGTGCGTACAGTCAATTCTAAGAAATATGGTGTAGATTTAATCCATTTTACACATGCAAAGAACACTGCAATACATAGCAGTACCAAAATTGATGATACTATTCGTTATTTGAGTTTGCATGATAACAAATATATAAGATATTTCCCAGGTCATAGCAAGAAAGTTGTATCACTATGCATTAGTCCTATAGAAGATACATTTCTTTCTGGTTCTTTAGATAAATCATTAAGATTATGGGATTTACGTTCACCTAATTGTCATGGTGTTATGAATGTTTCGGGACGTCCAGTTGCTGCATATGATCCAGAAGGTCTTATTTTTGCAGCAGGTGTCAATTCAGAATTTTTAAAGTTATATGATTTACGCAGTTTTGATAAAGGGCCATTTGTTACATTTAAATTATCTCAAGAAAAAGAGTGTGATTGGACAGGACTAAAATTCAGTAGAGATGGTAAAACTATTTTGATCTCTACAAATGGTAGTACAATTCGTTTGATTGATGCATTTCATGGCACACCATTACAAACATTTGCTGGCTATTTAAACAACAAAGGAATTGCAATTGAAGCCAGTTTTAGTCCTGATTCACAGTTTGTATTTAGTGGATCTACAGATGGCAGAGTACATGTATGGAATGCAGAAACTGGATATAAAGTTTGTGTGCTTAATGGAGATCATCCAGCACCAGTTCAGTGTATTCAGTTTAATCCTAAATATATGATGTTAGCATCTGCCTGTACTAATATGGCATTTTGGTTACCTACTGTTGATGAAAGTGCATAAAATCAAAGCATCAGACTTTGGGCAATACTCACAAGAATTTATCTAATTTTGTGCAAAATAGAACTGAAAATTACATCGGTTCAAGAAAGAAATGACAACAAAGAATTCTTGGGTATTTTAAATGAGCAGAAATTGCATTTATATTATATTCAAAGTTAATTAACCGACGTATGAGACGCCGGTGTTGGAACAAACCCAAGAAAAAGAAAATATGCCTATAATATTCAAGAGATCGGCCCGCTTGGCTTATTCGCTTGCTTCGAGTATGTCATATACTGTTTATGTATTTTGCCATCTTCATCATCATCGTCATATACTCTGTGGCGCGATGAACGTGACCATAAAATATCTTGTCAATATTTAAAACTATCTCTTTTTTCTCAAATTCTATACAAATACTGTTAGTTTTGGATATGTCATCTTGTGTACATAATTTCTTCTTGTGTACCTGTGTGTAGCATAATGATACAGAATTATTCATAAATTACAAAATTTAAATTATATATCATCAATTGACATTTGCATAGTCAATATTAACATTTTATTATGTGATATTGATTATGTGTTTGATAATATTTTAACAAATCTATTAAATAATTAGATTATTTTGATTTATTATGTCCAATAAAAAATTAACATATAATACACTATTAATAGAAGGTCATAAACTTATTTATAAATTTTTTAATTGAACAATTTTTTCATTGAATTTATTCATTTGATAAATTTATAAAGCACAAAGAAAGAAAAATATATATATATAATATTGTTGTATTAATATTTAGAAGAAGAATTAAATTCTCTATGTACACATGAAATTTTATAATATTCAAAAATATATGCATCACGTACATTTAATTCTATAGTAATCAGTTCATAAAGGCAAAAATGGCAGTCGCTGATATCGCGCATGGAGAAATTATGATCATATTACATTAACACATATCTCAACAAATTAGTTTCATTAATTAAATTCCTCAGTGACCGTCCGAAATCAGGGATATTTTTTGTAACCTCATTATGAACGGGCGTTCATTTGAAATTCAATATCGTTGCGCGCAAGAATGATAGATATCGAGCTTATTTATTGTGCGCAATAAACGTGTGAAACGTTTTAAATAGATACTTTGTTGACGGCAGTAATGTATCTCGTATTTCTACGACTTCCATGCGATAAAGGTATAATAATTCAGAAAATATACTGCCAATGTTGGCACTTATGTTATTGTATATGTATTATTCTAGATATGGTATCGGTTTTAATCTACATGCGTGGAACCGGCGGGCCGGGTGAAAAAACATTCGATGATAGTAGGAAGTGCAGTTAAGTCTAATCATTTCAAGTAGTTCGGTAAATTTTGACGTTTATATCAATGCGATACATCTTATTATAAGTCAACAGGTGCATTGGAAAGGACAGGCAGAAACAAAAATCGAAAAAAATTGGACAATCCATCTTTTTTATATCATGTAATTGTATTAATTGTAATTAAATAATTGTTCTGTTTTATTGTATATGTAAATTTATATATGGTGGATTATCGAATTTATATTATTTACTTAAGCTAAAAAATCTGGATATTGCAAGAACACGTCAAAAAAATATTTCATAAAATTGTGTAATTAATTTATACTACATATTTACAACAGTATATTCTGTCTGTTCGATTATATAGCCCTGCCTTCATCATACGTGTATATATCATTCTATTCACAGTGTCCTCTAGAGTTTCTAGACGTTTTCCTTAACATACCTTATGCAAGAGTAGGTGGTTATACTATTCTATACAAAAAGTGCGCATATATGCGTAACATGTATGATTGCATATTTGTGAATTGTCTATTGATTCTATAATGATGTATGAGTGTATGTATGAATGCTCTTTGTATGTATTGTATTCGCTTGTATATCTTCGAGTTCGGCGAGCTCTTGAATGCATTACGTATATGTCAATGCTTGAGAGTTCGTTTCATTATGTAAAATAGTATTTTTCTAAATGGCGAAACAGTGTACGCGTGCAAAGATTGCGATTTATGTTAGACAAACTGAAGGGATACGATTGTTATTTAAAAATGTGTCCTGTGTAATTAAAAAAAAGAAATGTTAAAAAAAATGTTGATTTCATGAAATGGATTAAATTTACTGAGTACCGAAAAATAAAGTCAACGAAATCAAGTCTTGAAAGTATCGTGATCAATCCACGTTTATAGATTAAACACTTTCATACTGCCAACTATAATTGAGTAAATGTTCAAGCCAAGAATATCTCAGATACGAATTTCTATAATTCGTGCAACATGCGAAACACTGTGTTCCCAATCGGAAAAAATGACAACTTGTATATACTCTAACAAGTTATGACGGAATATCATTTGATTGATAATTAACATTCTTCCGTGACCGAAAAAACCGAAATCGATTATTGATCAATTTTGAAATGGTTATAATTTCCCAACTGTTTTCATATTTAAAATGTCAATCAGGAGCGTAAATAAATAATTCCTTTTTATTGAAAATTTTAAAAAAATTCATAACATTTTATATATAAAACAAAATGATATATTTCTTTTTAACATCAATTTTTGTTTATTGTTTGTATATTTACATTTTATTATTCATAACAAAGATACATAATCTATAAAAAAAAGATATTATTTGAGCAAGAAATTGTTTACTATTTACTTATTTAATTCAATTTTTAACACATTTATTTATTGAAGTAGAAGACAAAAAATATGTCTAAACTATATATCTAATTTACGCTCCTATCATAGTCGTCGATTTATGCGACTACTTAACATAGGGATTTAGAATTGAATTAAGATTAAATATATATCGTATCGAAATTGAATGAATCTTAACAATTAGCACAATTGGAAGAGCGTTTTATTAAAATGCATGAAACAAAAATTAAACATGATTCATGAAGCAATTTGTCTAATTGTATTATATATAGAAACATTTATCTAAAAAGTTCTCTTTGAATAAATTTTAAATTTAAATTTTCCTACGTTAAGTTTTCGTACGAAATAATGTTAACGTTATGTTTTATAGACGAAACGTAGTCACGTTTAATAATAATTTTTAATTAAATTTTACATTATTCTGCGCAAAAACTAAATCGATTAATTAATCTGTTATACGTAATACATTATAGATTTTTAGAGAACTAGGAACATACAAAAACAAATGTGTCATTATAAAATATAAATTTCAGTTGAAAGACTGCAATTTCTTCCAATAATAATTTAGAGTACGCACATTTTTTTTATTATTTATATGTTTATATTTTATCACAATTCAATTGCATTGTAAAACTTTCATTTTCTTAAATTGTTAAACAATAGAATGAAGAGTGATATTAAAATATTCTTGAAATATGTAATTTCAAATCATAGGATTTTGAATGTGTGTACTCATAATTTATTTTTTCATTGTAAGCTATATAATTTTAATCATGTCTTGTGCATAATAGATGTAAAATGAATAAGATATATGATTATGCAATTAAACATTTCTTAATGAATAAAAAGAGACTTTTCATGTTATATTTTATGAAAATTACAGTAAGAATTTGATTTCCAAGAAGAAAGTTTTTTAATTGCATTTATCTATGTTCCAGTTCACGAATTATAAATCAAAATAATATGGAAAGATTTCTTCCTACATTAAATATAATAACATATCAACGTTAGAAAATTTTAATTAAATCTTCTTAAACATATTCATAAAAAAATTTGATAACCATGTATTGATTTAATTATTCATTGCGCAGATAATTTTTTATTTTCCTTAAAAACTATTTGAATAGAACATGAAATTTTATTAAAAAAAAAAATTCTAATAAAACACTTTTTTTGTACATTAAAATTTGGTCTTATCATTTTATTTCTATACTTGTTTCGATTAATTATTCTTAAAAACAATTTAACCCTAATAAAAAAATAATTTGTATTTCTTTTACGTATACATTATATATTTTTTTATTTATGTCTGATCATGTTTATATTGTTTTATAAAATCATAAGTATGATAATGTTGGATAGCGATTTTAATTACTAAAATTATGTAACACGTGTATTAATATACCTAATCACATTTATGCAGTAAATTGATGGATTTTCTAGTAATTAAAGTTGTGCAAATATTATTAATTATGGTATATATGTAATTCCCTTTTTCATGTAATAAATTTATCATTTATGGTACATAGTTGGTCATACATTTTGTTCAGATGTAATAATTATGAAAATGCACTATTAGTTTTTATATTTTTATTGCATTAATAAGATTTTTGTTATTTTAAAGTTATTTTATATTTCATGATATTATTTTCATTATTGGGATATAAATGAGTATGAATAATATAATAATTCATAAATATAATAAATTATAAAATAAATTTATAAAATGAATTTAAATAAAATATATAGTATTTAAAAATTATATTTATTTTCGTTAACAGAATGACATAAAATTAATATTATAAAATAATATATAAATATTTTTCATTTATATTATAATCATATAAATTTTGCTGTAAATATGAATTATTAAATTAATAAAAATAACTGATGATTTTCATAAAGTGTATAAAAATTATTAAAAAAATGTGACTAATTAATTTTTAAAATTATTTTTATAATATAACAAATATAAACGATATTTTTTGACTATTGTTTTATTCATTTATCGTTCGTATGTGATACAATTGTTTTTCTTCTTCAGAAATAGAAACTGGTGCTCCTGACATTAAATCTCGTCCTGTCATTGTTTTTGGAAATGCTATAACATTTTTTATATTTTTTTCATTACATAATAAAGATATTAAACGATCTAATCCTAAAAAATAATTTAATATTTGTTTATTATCATATCGTATTATTGAATATTGTTGATATTTAAGTTAAGAATAAATTACCTATAGCAATTCCACCATGAGGTGGAGCACCAGATTCTAAAGCATCAAGAATGTGCATTAAGGATGATTCATTTATCTTCAACATTTTTAATATTTGTTTTTGTAAATTTGATTTATGAATTCGAATTGATCCTCCTGCAATCTCGAAACCATTCATAACCAAATCATAATGTAATCCTCTAACCTATAAATAAATAAATAATTATTTCATTTATTAAAATATTATTAAATTTATTAATTAATCAAAAATACCTTTAATGGATTCTTTACAAGATGTTCTATATCATCTGAATGAGGTTGTGTAAAGGGATGATGCATAGTTTCTAATAAATTAGTTTCAGTATTAAATGAAAATAAAGGAAAATCAGTGATCCATACTAATTCATTTTTATTAGTACGAATTTTTTCACCTTTATTTTCCAAAAAATTTGTAAATTCAAGACGTACTTTTCCTAATAATGATTGCTGTAATTTCAAATATGATGGTAATATATATATAATTATTGAATATTAAAAATATAATTAATACTTACTGTATCAACTTTTTCTCCATAAGCTAAAAATAAAACATCTCCTTCTTTCAAATTTAATTGTTCTTGTACATTTTCTTTAATAATACTTGTTATAAAGGATGATTTATTAGGTATTTTTGTTTGGATTAATTTCACAAAAGGAAAATAATTGTTTTGTAGTTTAGATATAGCATCTTTAACAGATTTTGTAAGAAAATTCTAAAATATATAAAATTTATTATAAATATAAAAAAATTAGAAAATGAGAAAATTGTAAATATATATATTATAAACATACATATTTCTCAGAAAAAACTAAAGCATAAATTTCAAATTTGTCACTCTGTTCTATTTTTAAATTTTGTATTAATGCTGAATAATTAATTGATTCTGTCAATCTATAGAGCTGAAATATTAATAATATTATTTATAATATTATTTTAAAAATATCAATGAAAACTGTATTTATATCTTACTTGTTGTGGTATACGTAAATCTGGTTTATCTGTACCATATAATTCCATTGCATTGTCATATTTTATACGCTTAAAGGGAATAGTTAATTCATGCAATTCTTCGGGCCAAGAATATACTAATAAATTTTCAATTAATTTCATTATTCCTTCACAATCGACAAATGACATTTCTATATCTAGCTATAAAATAATATATTTGTAAACATTGATTTATTATAATTAATTATAATTATATACACATACATGTGTGTGCATATGCACACATATTTATTTTCAAATAATAAATTATACCTGTGTAAATTCAAGTTGTCTGTCATGCCTAGGTTGTTCATCTCTATAACATCTGGCTAATTGAAAATATCTATCAAAACCACCCACCATTAATAACTGTTTAAATTGTTGAGGACTTTGTACTAATGAATAAAATTGTCCTGGAAATTTTGTTGGGACTATAAATTCTTGTGCACCCTAAATTTAATGATAAGTTTAAAAATCTCAAATAAAAAATGACCAATATTATTTTGATATACATACTTCAGGAGTATTTTTAAATAATGTTGGAGTTTCAATATCTACAAAATTACATTGTTTAATTAAATATTCTCTCATTTTCATAACTACTTTTGAACGTAATCTCAAATTTTTTTGTAATTGAGGATATCTTAATGATATATATCTATATTTCATTTGTGTACTTTCCTTTGCTTTATTATAATCTCTAATAATAAATGGAAGATTTGAATTTGCCATGTTTAATACTTTTATAGATTTTATTTCTACCTCAATATCTCCAGTTTTCATGAATTTATTCTCTTGATCCTTTGGCCTTTTTAATACTCTACCTTCTATACTTAATACGCTTTCAAAAGTCAATTTTTTAGCCATTTCTTGTAAATCTTTTTTCTAAAATAAGAAATAGATTCTTCAATTTCAATATATTCCAAATTTTCAATGAAATTTATATAGTTTTTTTCACTTACATGTTCTGGTATAATGAGTTGCGTAGAACCATAAGAATCTCTTAATGTTAAAAATTTATTAATTCGAGAAAATTCCAACCAACCATATAAACGAACATTTTCTCCTATATTTTGAATTGTTAATTCACCACATGTATGAGTTCTTGAAACGAATTTATTAACTGGTTGTACATCTTTTTTTATTAACTTTTGTTTTTTATAAGCTAAGTCATGTGTATAAATTATTATTGTTAAAGGATATTTTGTTATAAACTAAAATAATAAATTTTTATTTTTATTTTATTGTTATTGTTATTTATTATTAAAATATAAAATATTTTAAATTTTATATTTTTTAATAATATTATAGTTAATAAATATTCGTATTACTTACTTTTTGATTATTTAAATTATTTATGAATAATAATGATGTTTTATGTAATGATTTTATATAATTGTGAAACATTTTTATAATAAATAAATAAATAACTTTATATATTATAATGAAAAATATTTCATATGTATTATACTTTATATCTAGAAACTTTTTTATAATTACTATTATATTTATACATACATAATATACAAATATCATACCATCTTATATTTAAGAAATTACTTAAAAACTATTGAATGTACTTGTTAAAAATATGTTTCAATAACAAATATAAGTATAACAATAAATAATTTTATTTTTTATATTTTATAAATATATATTATTAAATAA
>NW_006263425.1:593331-595320 GCF_000469605.1 Apis dorsata
TATTTTAATTAATTTTAACATATAAATATATATAAATGTATATTCAATATAAATACTGAATATATTAACAGTTAATTAATAAATAACTAAAATTTAGTTGGCTATTCTGCTTATAATATAAATATACATTTCGATCTGTTTGTTTTGATGTCAATAGTATTTGAATACACGTTAAAGTGGTGAAAAATGGTATTTACAAAAAAAATAATAATAAATAAATATTAAAGTTAAATTATTTTTATTTATTTTATATATTTTTTTTCCAGTTACCTTTATCATTATTAAGAACAGCTCAAAACCATCCTATGGTAAGTTTCGAATTTAAAGATGAAGTTTTATATAAATTAAATGATATTAAGATTCTCTTAATTAATAATAATTCTCTTTTAATATTATATTTTATAGCTAGTTGAACTTAAGAATGGTGAAACATACAATGGACATTTAGTTAGTTGTGATAGTTGGATGAATATAAATCTCAGAGAGGTTATATGTACATCTAGGGTATAGTAATAATGCTCATATTCAAATTAATATATTTTATAAATTAGTCTTTCTAGTATAATGTATATTATATATTATTTAGGATGGTGATAAATTTTGGAGAATGCCTGAATGTTATATTCGAGGTAGTACAATTAAATATTTACGAATTCCTGATGAAGTTATAGATATGGTAAAAGAAGATGTACAAATGAAATCAAGAGGGCGTGGAGAAATGAAAGGAAGAGGACAAAGCCAACGAGGTCGTGGTAGTGGCAGAGGTATAATAATATATAATAACATATAATATATAATATAATATATAATATATAATAAAAAATATTTTTTTATAGGTACTTTTGGTCGTGGTGGAAGAGGTCCTGCAGCTCTTGGTCGTGGTGGAGGTAATCAAGGAAATAAATCTCAAAATAAAGCAAGAACAAAATAAAGTTATATTATTTTATTTCGTGTAGTTAAATTAATAATTCCCATTTTATCTTTTTCTTGAAAATATATTCGCAATATAATATTCATATAAAATAAAACTATTTCTTTTATTTTATAAGAAATTTCATTTGAGATTGAAATGTTACAATTGTTTTTTCTTCATAGTTAATTTATACTGAATTAGTAAAATTAACATATCAAATTTAATATCAAAATTTATAAAAGGCAAGAAATATTTATTTCATTTACATGAAATAGAAGACACGTAAAATGTATTCTCTTTTATTTATTTATACACGCAATTCTGATTTGCTAAACGTAGAATAAAAGTTAAATAGTATTATACAATGATAACATGAATTATTTATTTATTTTTAAAAGAATAATAGTTTGGCTATAATGAATTTGATTACGTCACTTGTTTGTAAGTTTGTCATATCGATGAAAGGAAAATTGTAAATCGATACAAAATATGTCTTATATTTAACGGATACACAATGATAAGTGTATAGGATAACTTTTAAGTTTTCTGTGCCTGCAATAAAAAGATATATCAATATTAAGGCATATTATAATAAAATCGTACAATTATTTATATATACTCACTTTATTAAATCTCAAATTTATTTTTTTGGAAATGGAATTATGTTTATCGTCCTTCGACTATAATAAAAAAGAAAAATTAATTTTTCTTAACATTCTTAATTATAACTATACAAAAATCCAAAAATGAACTTACTATATGAAGCTAAATCTATTTCATCTGGTAATTCCGTAATGTTAACATCAAATCGTTCTTGAACATCATTTAATATTTTAGCATCACTTTCATCACTTACTAATGTAATGGCAAGACCCTAAAATATTATGATAAATATAAAAATAATGTATATATATTATAATTATTATAATTTTCTCTCTCTCTCTCTTTATATATATATATAAAATATATAATTATATATTATATATAATTATATATTTATATAATTATATATTTATATAATTATATATTTATATAATAAATATTATAATATAATTATTTATTTAAATATCAAATAA
>NW_006263425.1:595618-607335 GCF_000469605.1 Apis dorsata
TATGTGTCTGAATCTTCTGGCATATCGTAATTAAATACTATGTTTACACGCTCAATATCCATACCACGTCCAAATAAATTTGTAGCTACAAGAATTCGCTAAAATAATAAATACTTGTTTTATTTTTGTAATTATTTAGACATAAATAATATATTATACATATAAGTTATATTAAATATTATATATTAAATATATATAAATTTACAATTTGATACTTACTTTTTGGAAATCTTTAAATTGCTGATACCTTGATAATCGTTCTTCTTGAGTCATACCTCTATGTATACCAATTGCAGGAAAATTTTGTTCTGTTAAAAGTTGTGCCAAGGCCATGCACCTTTGTACAGATTTTACAAAGATAACAACCTATAGAATAATTTAAAATAGAAATAAAAATTATAGTGATTTAATATATATAATAAAAATTTTGAACTTAAATTAGAACAATATAATTTAATTGATTTCTGCAGACAAACCTGATTAAATTCAAGTACATCAAGCAATTCAAATAGCTTCTTATTCTTTTCATTTTCTTTAAGTTTCACATAATGTTGTTGTAGACCATGCAACGTGAGTTTCGCTTCATCATCCACATAGACTTCCATGGGCTGCGCAAAGAATGTTTTTTATAAGATTATCTATTTTATTCTAAAGATAATCATACCTTGATAATTTTTATATTCAATATAATATTTTCGTAGATGTGACACATGAAAAAATACTTCAATATTTATTGAAGTTGAAAATGTGATGAAATTTATGAATGAAATTAATTATTAAATGTAAAAAAAATAATTGAAAATAAATTTGAGACGTAAAATGAAAAATTACAAACGAAAATTTAAGAAATGAAACAAATGATATGAAAATGTAAAGTATTTTTTATATAAATGTCCCAATTTCTCCCGCTTCCTTGATAATGGTAATTATATATCAAGTGACTATAAATAAAATGCATTTAGATGATTTCGAGAACTTTCCGCTTGAGCTCTCATTTTTTGCACTTATTTGTCGATCGGATTAGTCATACTGGTTACATACGGTCCGGCGACTTCCATCTCTGGGTAGTGCCAACAACGAAAACTCAGCAGTCACCCCAACAGAACTAAGAAGGCGCACCCATGAATGTTCTGTGTCACACATCCGCTGGCCACTCGATGCCAAATCTCTTCTCCCAAATTCTAGTACATTCAGAATATATGCCCAGAATTGGCCTTGATTATTGTTGGTATGCTCATATATCACAAAATTTAATGGCCTCTGGGATATACTTTAACATCGCGATTTAAATAGCTTATAATTCGTGATACACAAACTGATTTATATTTAGTTTTCATATAGGCACGACCAAACTATATATTAACACTTCCATTTTCACTCCTATGAATTGATTACTGACCTCCATTAGCATTTTTTGTAAAATATCAAAATATTGTTGTTTCAATTATAGATAAGACGAACGCGAATAAATTCTAGACATATGGCACATAATTACAGTATTGTCATCCTAGCTAACCCCAGTTTCCCATATATCCTCTTGCATCTTCTTTCTTGCGCACTTCTGTCTTCAGGTTGTCTTGAAATCTTCTTGGCCCCCCACCCAATTGGAAACTGCTTTCAATGCTGCTCTAAGTCATTTAAAAATCTACCCTTCCCTTTCACCTGACTGAATCATTTACCCATAAAAATGGTAGAAATATTTTCCACCCAACCCATCCCAATATATATGAATGTTTTCCAACATTCGTATAACATTATACCGAATATCATTTTAATTTTGGTAATATTAATATGCAGCAGACAATTTAAAAAATGTTAACATTGAAGATCGGAACTAAATAAAATATTTTAAAGCATCCTCAACGCCATCTTGATTAATTCAAGAAACGATTTTAAATGAAGATATCGTTCCTTTTACGAGCAGATATTGTCATCCAGTAAATGGAGAAAAACTTTGGAGCAGCAACTCGTTACATTTGAGTTGTAGAACTTGATTTCAATCGAAGACATCGAGGGGCTTTTTCGTTATTGAATTCTGTGTCACTCCTTCAAAGTGTTGTTTAACTAGCCTAACCCGCGGGTGCGCCGTCAACGATATTTATAGTATGGTCTGAGCTTTGTCCTGGGTATGAATACAGGGCCAACGAAGTAGGAGCAATCGAAGATCGAAGTGAAGAGGAAGATTTGTTAATTACATCTTGCATAAATTTTTTGCAGACAGGACGTATCTCCTTGGACAATGTAGCGCTGAACATCATGACTTGTTTGCCGTGTGGAGTGCTTCTAAATATTTCCTGTACGTCCCTACGCATGTCTAGAAATAAATTTAAATTATATATTTAACATTCAAGATAAAATTATAAACATATCAAAAGAAATATCATTTTAAATACCTAATAATTCGAGCATTTTGTCACATTCGTCGAGAATAAAGTGCTTCAAATGTTTCAAATTTAATTTTTTATTTCGAACAAGAGCAAGGATGCGACCTGGAGTACCAACAACAATGTGAGGACATGTATTCTTCAGAACTTCTTCATCTTTCTGAATTGGCAAACCACCAAAAAATACTCCAACCTAATAATGTAAATATATTATTTAATATATGAACTATTATTTAATATTAAATTTCTCATATAAAATTGAATTATAATATATATAAGAATCTTCATCAGTGGTAGGTAGTGGTATCAAAAGATGTCACCATTATTTACTCAGATATTTACAATTCATCATATGAAGATTTTGTATTAATTATAATTATAATATAATAAATATAATAAGTTTTATATAATATTTATAATTTACCTTTACATGAGGCATGTATTTACTAAATCTTTCATATTCTTTGCTTATTTGAAAAGCAAGTTCTCGTGTATGGCACATGACAAGAACATAAACTTGATTTTCAGTTAATTCTAATTGCTGTAATGTTGCTAATACAAATACAGCAGTTTTTCCCATACCAGATTTTGCTTGACATAATATATCCATGCCAAGAACTGCTTGAGGAATACATTCATGTTGAACTGTAAATAATATTCATGAAAAATTTCTATTTTTTTAAAATGAGAAAAATATATATTTTATATAATAAATAATCAGTTTACATAAACATATCATTCATGTATAATCTGTTGTCCCTATCAATTATCATCATTATATACTATTATATATTATATACTATAGAGTCCAAAAGTTTGTTTCTAGAAGGAATATATGATTGATTATTTTTAATCAAAGAATTATAATTATATAAAACATCTATAAATAAGATAATATCACATATTTAAATAATTAAAAAGAAATTCTTATATCATTCTAGTAGTAAAATCTTGAACTCTGCGATAGATATTTTGATATATGAATTTAAGTAAATTAAAAATTTAATATTTTTATATATCACAAATAATGGTATAAATAAATAACAAACCTTCAGATGGATGCTCAAAACCACAATCAATAATTGCGCGTAATATTTCAGGTTTAAGAAGAAAATCTCTAAATCCACTACTGTGAATAGATACATATGTGCCTTTAACTTCTTTTTTAGCAGGTGTATCCCTGCTTCCATCAACTAATTGTTCAGTCTGTTCTTCATCCTCATAATCCAAAAGATCATCGTTATCTGCCATATCTTTTATATATCTGATAAATTATTGCTGAAATTTGAAAACATAATATATATACATTGCACTTATAATAAAATTTGTATATGTTTCAGATACATTTTCAAATATATAATAATTTAATAATATTAAATTTATATAATTTTTATATAATTTTTCATAATTTATAAATTATTCAAAAGTTGTTTTATTATTTAAAATAATAATATAAATATATTTTATTTTCAGTATATATAATAATTTTTTTTCTGAAATTTATTTTTAATTAAAAAGAAATTTGATTCAAAATTTAAATACATTATTTATGTATTAGGAATACATTATTTGAAATATTATAATTCAAATATGCATTCTTCTGTTTTTCTTATTAAGTAAATATTCAATTTTTATGTTATGAAAAATCTACAAAAACTTGCCTCTAACAATAAAAATTATAGAAACTATACACTCAACGTAACCGCCATTTTAGTGACGCTACACCGTTTTCTTATAAAAAAAAAAATGAATAGTATAAAATAAATAGAACAAATAAAATTTAATTTTCTTACAAAACATTCATTTTAAGATATAGATGTACACACGTGTATATTCATTTAAAATTACATAATCTATCTTCCATTCATGTATTTAATATATATGATTACAAGATAAACACTTGTGCATCATTTAATTTTCCATCATATAACATAACCAATAATAAAACTATTGTACACTAGTAAAATTGACAATATTCTTAATGCAGTTAAATACATTTTATAAATGGATTGATTATTAATAGATAATTAAATATGGATTACAAATATTCATCTTACCTCCGGATACAGATTTAACAAACTGACGCTCACTGTTACTATAGTCAGTGCATTCGTGTAACTCTTGTAACTATTTCCGGAATACTAGTGCCACCTATAAAGTTATATTTCATAAACTTTAAATCAAAATGTATATTGAAAATATTCGAAATAATAAATTTTTTACAGAAAAGAATGAAATAAAAAAATTTTGCTATAATTTTATTTATATATTATTTTTTAACACAATATTTAAAGTTTTAAATATAAACATTATAATACAATTACTTGTGAACAACTTCATACTTGCAATAAAAATGGCCGGATATACGTACTATATAATATCTAAATATTTTTTTTTAAAAGCAAATAATATTAATTTAATATTAATATCTTTTACAATTAAGTATTATATATACATCAAAATTTGTCGAATGTTCAAAATTAATTAATTGGTTTTATGAATTTAAAGATAATTTTAAAAATTTAATTAATATAAATTAATATATTTATTATTATTTTACCGTAGTAAATATCATTATTTCTTTTAATAATTTAAATAAGCATAATCATTTTTAAATTCTTGCAATAAAGAATATTATATTGATATCACATTATCTTAATATTGTAAATGAAAGCTTTAAAAAATAAATGCAGATTTTTATTATAAAAATTAAAAATACTCTTTAAATATGGTAAATTTTATTTAATAACATCACAGATACAATAATTATGTACACAATTGTTGGAGAAAATGTTTAGCCTATTGGTTAAACACTTTCAACTATTCCATTGTCAATGTAAGCACTGAAGTACTAGATTCCAGATAGAGGTGCTCCATAAGGGCGGACATTTGACAGTTTCGAAATAGAAACTTCGATTTTCAAAATCGTACTGTAGTCTAGAATTATAACTTTATTCTAGACATTTGCATTATATATTTTTTTGTGCTAATCATTAGTTTAATTAATACAATTAGCAGCCATTTGTATTATACCAATTGTATTATAAGTTGTCTTCAGATGAGGATAATTTATCAAATACATAAAGTTTCAATTGAGCGTCGTGCCTTTGTGGAGGCGCGGCAGAATCCGGTTTTACCATCTGCGAGGCACATGGAGGATCTATGTTACAGGGTAATAAGGAATGATTGAGCTCAGGCATAGAGGCAGTTGGATCTTTTAGAGGCAATGTTACTTCTCTCAAAGAGTCTGTAGGTGAGGGAGGAAGCACCACTTTTTCAGGAGCATTTTGAATAAATATTACTCTAAAAAATATATAATTAACATAATTTATAAAATTTATAATTAAATCGAAATAAAATAATTAATATTAATGTTACATACCTGTTAAATGCTCGCCACTTTCTGCATAATGTAATGTATACTTTGCACTGAATATACATAAAAACTAAACCACCTGTAGAACCAATTACAACAACTATTAATTTAGTCCAGAAAGACCAATCTACATATCCACGTCGAGCTTCTTCCACAGATCGTTCAACGAGTACATATAAAGACCAAGCCACACAAAGTGCAGCTACTGCATGAAAAGCAACTGCACACCATAATTTACGAACTTCTAGGGCAGACATTTCAAGTTTTTCCCACTAAAAATTATTAATTATTATTATATATATTTCTTAAAATTAATTATATTGATAAATGATAAATTATAGTTTTATTTCCAAGAAAATATATACAGAATTTATAAAAACATAAAAAAATAATACCTCACAAAATGGTTTTGTTTTAGCATGCATAATAAATGTGAATTTACATAATTCACAAGCACGTGTGTCTGAAGCTTTTATCCATTGTTGAAGGCAAGCTTGATGTACATAGCGTAAACTGCCACTGCAATAACAAGGTGCTAAAAGTGGAGCACCTTCTTCACCTTCACAATGACATATTCTATGATAAAAAAAAAAAAATCTGTATATATTATTATGTAAATAAATTAAATATTATTTTAAAACAATTATTTTAATAATATTATAATGTATTACTTTAAAAAAATATGTATTAAAAAAGTATTAATTAATTAAACAATTTATAATAAACTTTAATACAATAAATTTGAACATTTACCTGCAAATATCATTGCTTGAAGACAATGTGCTTACTGATGAATGGTAATGATCTGGTATGATTGTAACTACTGTTGGATATGTTGATTCCTAAAAACAATAAATACTCTATTAAATATAACATAATAAAATAACATATAAACATAATAAAATAACATAATAAAATAAAAATTAATTCAAGATCACAAATAAACACATTTTTTTAAAAAAATTTTATTAAAAGAAATAATTTATTAATTTAATAATTTTAAGAATATTAAATAAAAAATTTAATGTTTTAGATATAAAAAATATAAGGGAGAAAATATAAAATAAGAAAAAAAATATATCTAAAATTACTTTTGATGTCCATTCTGGTAAACCTTCACCACCAGCAGGGCTATTATTATTGGAAGAACCAAGCGACAGAGGTGGTTGCCGGTCAGGCGGATTAACATTGATCTGATGAACCGGCATCACTCTCTGACCTCAGCAAAGATGTGATCAGTGATAAACAACATTAAACAAACACATCTTAACGAGTGTTCGATAATAATTTTCCATTAGTATCATGTTTAAGCGTAAATTAATAGTTAATTACAAGTTTTTTGTGCCATGATTTAATATTTAACTTCAATATGCATTAAAAAACCTGAAATTATAGTATAATTTAAAAAATAATAAAACTCAAATATTTATAATTCTTTTTTCCTTAAAAATATTTACTTCAATATTAATAATTAATTTGTATGAAAAAATAATATAATTATGTGTTACACTTGATTTTTAATAAAATTTATATATATAGATTATATCGAATAATAAATATATCGAAGATAAATAACACAAGTATTTATTAATTAATTATTTAGTAAAACATTAAATATTTATTTATTATTAAAACTAATTAACAAAGATGAAAAAAATCAAAAAATTTGAATAAATCAAACGATAAATTATGATTTTTTTCATATTCAAATGTTTAATATTTAGCAATAAAAAAGCGATACGTTTATATACAAAACACTGATAATGAGAGAATTAATTAACGAAAAGTATTACATTATGTGTATTTTACCAAAATCACTATCAAACGTAACACTTACAACGGAAAGTATTCGACAAAAAGAAAACAAAGCATTGGCGTCATATACATTTTTTCATTTCCGTGAAAATCACACTAGCAATAAAATGTGTTTAATAATGATAATTGGTTAACAAATATACTATTCACTTTAATTTTAAACGATCATATGATTTTTAATAAATTAAATTTTAGTAATTGTCTTAATGTTTTATAAAGCACAAAATTAAGTCGATTTTGACACTTCGTTTTGAGTCAATGACACACTATCGAAAACTCATATTCACTGCAGTAAATTGATTAAAATGCACAGTTTGAAGTTTAAATTATTTAAAAGTTGTTTATAATTTATCACATTTTGGATGCGCGCGATGAACCATATTAGTTTTCAAAATTACCACAAATATTGACTTCATTATGAAGTTTAGTTCTTTTTCCATAAAATTGTATATCTTATTTCCTTGAGACGCCGCCATAATGTAGATGTAGGCGTGGCGTATATATAATTTTGACCAATCCATTGCTCAGAAATGACATTGAATATTATTATATCAACAAACGATTTTAATTCAAATTTAGGATATATAAAAGATAAGGATAAGAAAATTTAAAATAGACATATATTATAATTGCATTAAACAATTTATTTTATTTTTTTTATTATATAACATACATACTTTTTTTGTTAATATAATATTTCATGTTAATATATATTTAATAAAAAAAAGATTCAGATTGAATATTTTCATTAGCTTAAGATTTTAAGTTTGTAATAATTACTATACTTACTATACTATATAACTAAAAAATTATTAAATATCTTTCGAATTATTGTATTTTCATTGATAATTTCATTGATAAAATTATATCTTTTTCATAAAATTTTTCGATAAAAATACAATCCAAAATATTATTTTGTTCTTCACATCTAGAATATGTATCTAAATTATTACTATATACAATTATATAATTGTATATAATTGAGATTATTTGTAACTTGATAAAATATTTTAATTTCAAGATTTTTTATATTTTGAATATTTTTATTAATAATATTAATTTTATAAAAATTAATGGACAAAGTATTAAATGTGTTAGTTGATTTTATTTTTATGAATTCTTATTTTTCAATATGTTTTCTTTAATATTTATTGTTTTTAACAAATTTTTATTTTTAATATTTGTATTATCTTCTGGTTGAATATTATATAAAAATTGTTGTTTATTTTTAAATTCAAAATAATTATATTATTCTTCTTTTATTTTTCTTGAAAATTTTTTAAGAAAATAATATTAGTATATATTATATTGTCTTCCATTTATATTATATAATATATGATTTTTGATATTATAGTGGACTTTATATTTTTATAAAATCTGTAATTTAAATTAAGATTATTTATACTATTTTTTTCATTATCTTTTAATTCATTATCAAATTACTTTAAAGGGATTACAAATAATGATTGTTCTATGTAATTTTCATCTTTACATTGAGAAACACTTTTAGATCGACTATGATAATTATTCATAATTTTATGAAAATATATATGAATGTTAAGTTTTTGAGAATTTATTTTTCTTTATATTTTTACTGATAAGAATTTTAGGATTTAAAAAAAAAAAAATAATGATCTAATATTTCTTTTAATTTATCTAGAATATTTAAAAAAACTTACCAAAATTTTGAGTTGATTTATTTGTAAATAATTTTCCAGCTAAAAAACCAGCTATAAAATAAATAATATTATTAAAAAATATATAATATAAAAAATATAATTATTAATTGATTGAAATAATATTCACCTGCAATTCCAATTATAGTTCCTCCAAAGAAATATGATATATGATTTTCTTGTTGTTATATACTTTTTTTTTAACATTTTGAAATTTTAATTATATTAATAACAATATATCAAATTATTTAATAATTGTTAATTTATCTAATTCAGTTAAATATAAAAGATAGAATATTCTATTATGTTAAACATATAAAAGACATTTCAAGGTGATTTAAGATGAAATATAAACATTGAATATATTTTGAATGTAATAAAATACATTGAAGCAGATATATTTATAGTTTTTATAAATTATTGTAATTATTTAAAATTTTTTAAATTTTAAATATCTTAAATTCATAAATTTAAGATATTGCAATAAACTAAATTACTATAGTATAAATATATTAAAATAAAATAATATAGTAAATATATAAAATAAATCAAAGTATGTTTTTTATATAACTAAATATAATTATATTTATATAATTATATAATTATATTTATATTAAATAATTGAAAGTATATAATAATAGAATTATTATTGAATATTAATGTTATAATATTACTAATTTAATATTAATGTTATAATATTTTTTTATTTGGATAAAATATATATAATCAGATCAAATTATATTTGTTCATTATATCATACATATAAAAATGAAAGTAAATAAATATGACAAACAAAAACTATAGTAAATGTATACGAGTACAAGATTGTTGTTTAATAATTTTTTGACATATTGGACATTTTTTAGCTCTACGTAAAGCTAGGTTTAAACATTGTGTGCAAAATATATGTCCACAAGGAGTACATGTTGGTTTCATTTTAGAAGATAACTGTTCATAACATATTGGACAAGTCAAAACAATTGAATTTCCTTCATTAGAATCATCAACATAATATATTAATTCATTTTTCTCTGTAGTATTAATATTATCTAAATCTATAATTTCCATTGCTTCTTTACATGTATTCTCATGTATTTCTCTAAAATAATTTTTAATTTTAAATAAATTCATTGAAATATTTTTAAAATTATAATTAATAATGTAATAATACATACATAATAGAATCTTGAAGCTGTGTTAATTTTGGTTTGCGTTTTCGTGATTTAGTTGTATTATTATTAGATATATTTTTATTTCGTAAAACATTTCTATTTCGTAATCTTAAAGATTTATCAATTGGCGAATCTACTGTTAAATCAATATAATCAATTGGATCTGACATATTTTGTCAATTTCCTCTTTTTATTGTTATTTGTAAGATATATGCATGCATAAGCACATATACTATAATACAAAAATTAAAAATTTAAAAATTTAAATCGTATTGAATTTTTTTATCATGTTTATAAATATTTAAATGGTAAATAATTGAAAATAAATAATTTAAAATAATATTGAAATCATTAAAAGTTATATTTTTATCTAATTATATTACCTTAACTTTCTTGAAATAATATCAGGCGTTTTAAATTAATAAAGAAAATACTTTTAGGCAGTACCTTACAAATTGATTCCAGAAATTTACCAGTTCCTATAATATAGACAGTTACAGACTCAAAAAGTTTTTCGATAGTTTATCGATACATTCTCCCTATCGATAACTCGATTTTTATTCATATATTACGAGTTTCAGATAATTAAATATATAAAGTTTAAAATACAAAATAAAAAAAAAAATTTAAAATAAAAAAAATAAAAAAAAATTAAAAATCAATTACATATTTATATAAATATATACATTGGAAAAATACATATAAATATATTTCAGTTTTAATGGTACTTCTAGGGGAAGAGGATAGATTTTCATTTATGCAAAAATTTGGCGCTGTAGTGTTTCTAACCTTTATATTGTTGAAAGATATTCATTGAAAATATTATTATACATAATTTAATAAAAAATATAAAATAAAATATATATAAAATAATTTATTCTATTCAATATTATTATATAATAATCATTTTGTATTGCTATATTTTATTACTATATGAATTTTAGGATATAATCAGATTTAAAATTAAAAAAAAAATTTTATATACTTTTCATGATATACATACGTGCATATATATACGCATGCACACACAAAATACATGATTTGAAATTTAAATTTTAATTTTTGTATAATGATTTTTTAAAAAATTGAGCGTAAAATATAATAAAATTATGTATTTTGAATTATATTAATAGTTTTTAATTGTATATAGAAATGATATAAAAGATCTGATGACATGACTTCATATAATATTATATATATATATACAAATACTTAATATATATACATATATAAACTGATTTAATATATATATAAAAGTATTTATAAAATATATATATAAAAAAATATAATACAA
>NW_006263425.1:608140-639018 GCF_000469605.1 Apis dorsata
TAAATATAAATATAGTTTTGAAGAATATAATAAATTTCAACTTATTAATTTATCAACAGTTATAAATAATAATAATAAAATTGAATTTCTTTTAATTTAATTTAATTCAATTTGTGTTTATATTATTTATTAAACAAATTTTAATCATTTTTACGATTATTATTTTGTTTATATTAATGAGTGATTGATTTACAATTTTAATTATATAAAAACATGATTTGATAATTTTCAGATGCTTATAAAATGGACGGTTTAATTTTATATAATACTTGAAAAAATATTAATATATTTTAAATGTTTTATATAAAATATTTATAAAATATCTGGTTAAAATATAAATGATAAAGGAAATATTATCTTTGGTTATTATATAGAATAATGAACTAAGTTGTATCATTGGTTAATGAATGTTTCGATTGCTTTTATTACGATTACGTAATAATGATGCATCTAAAAGAGAATAAGTACCAGGTTCAAAAACTGGCGGATATTCAAGACCAGGATAATCAGGCGGTGGTGACGTAGGTGGTGGTATATAAGGTAACGTCGGTGGTATTAATGAGTTTCTACTTATATATTCTTTCTGAAAAGATTGAGTTGCATTATCCTAAAAATAAATATTTATATTTTAATATATCGTTATAATTATTAATATAATATTTACTATATTTACTTAAATTACATACTTTTGATATTAAATTTGCAGTACATAATGAAGATGTGTCTGAACTCCAATCATTAACTGAACTAACTGAACTAAAACTTTGACTGAGAGTATGAGAATTATTTCCATTGAAAGGATTAACTAATTGGTTGAGTCCACTATCATTAGCATTCTGATTATTTGAATGATTTGTTGATTGACTTGATTGATTATAACATTTTTCTCTAAATAAAGCTCTATGTAATTTTGGTGATCCTATAAATAATATATATTATATTATAATTTTTACAATTGAAATTTATAATATATTATTTATTTACCTAATAAGGTTTTTTGTGTTTCCTTAGGTAAATCAAATGTAGATGATTTTTGCTGATATTTATTACTAAATAAATTTTTCAAACGATTTGTTTTTTGAACTTGTTCACTTTTATCTAAGTGCATTTCAAATGCAGCAGTCATTCCTTCTTGTTCGAACGGAGAAGTTGGTATAGGAGGAGGTTGATACTGAGCTACATTTTTTAAACGGATTTTGTCATAATTAATGTTCTTTTTATCAACTCGTCGTAAAGAGTCTAACCAATGCTTATCTGAAGAAATATGATCACGTCGAATTGTTAGGTTGAAACTTCCTTTGCGACTAACGGATACATTTTTTTTTCCGCGTTGTAAAGTTTGATAAAAAGCATGAAACGTAAAATCGTTATTAGATTCAGATGAATCTAAAAAAAAAATAATAATAATATTAATCTTACAATATATATAAAATAATTATTATATAAATGATAAAATTTACCATTATTTTGAGTGAGTGATCTTGATGTCGGTTTTACATCTTCTGATAAATTGTTGATATTTTTTGGCAAATAATAATCATACGATCTAGAAATATCATGATTACTTGAAGATTGTGCTTGATTTATATAAATATTAGTATTATATTCGCAAGTCAAGCTCACTTGTCTCTTAGATCTATCGATAGTATCTGATTTATTATGACTCAAAGATGTTATTTGTCGTTCATCTGTAGTAGTTTTACAATGGATTGAATTATATGATTTCATTTGTTGAAAATTTAATCCATCTGACAATTTTTTTTTGTCAATATAACAAAGTTCATTTGATTTTTTATGAACTGATTTTGATAATTCTTCTTTATATTCGCTTTTTTTTGAATCTAAATCTCCGCTAAATTGCCGCATTGTGTGAATATTGTCCATATTTCGTGAATAATCATACAAAATAGTATTCATCATTACTTCATCATTATTTTTATTTCGAGTATGAACATCATTATTGAAATTTCCATCAGCAACAATTTTACTTTGTTCATTAATTGTCTCATTATCATGAAAATTTCTATGCTGAATATGAACATGATCATTAGTTAAAGGTGTCATTCGTGGTGATGCAGCTCTTGTTCTAGCAACTTGTCTTTGATCTTCTTGTGGTAGCAACATAAATTCTTCTAATGTAATGATACCTTGCACATCTTCTGGTCTTCTATTTTTGTTATTGAGACACCTGAATATTAAATATTTATTTTATTTTTAATTATTAAATATAATTTATTTTATCAAATTTAATATGATAAAAAATTTTATACATATATATATATATATATATATATATATGAATGTTTAAAAAACATGCTCTAAATTAATTAAGGATAGTGTATAGGAAAATAGTTAAAATAAGGAAAACATGCACAAAATATATACATATAAAATAAATTCAATCAATATCTTTCTTTATTTAATTATTTTATTATAGAATAAAATATCACAATATTTTGTTATCTTTTAGTTAAAAATTCATTTCTATATGTTCATAAAAATAAATGAATATAATAATTTAAGTTTAATAGAATTTTTAAAACTTATATATCATATGTTTAACACATAAAATTATATTAGTTTTAGAGCATGCAACAAACTGTTACCTGTCTGTGGTACGTCTATAATCATTCATATCTTGAATATTATTTGATATATCAGTTGTACTATGAGATGCATATAATCCATAAAATGTACTTCCTGCTATTGTCATTTGTAAATCTGGCGAATTTGGAACAGAATCTTGTTTTCTAAAAAAAAAAATTCATATTTTATCTCTATTTTAAATAAAATATTTCATATTAAATAATCTTACTTATTAGGTATAGATGTAGGAAGAACTCTTCTATAACTTCTAAATTGTGCAGTTGGAACAGGTACATTGTGATTTCTTGTACCAAGAAATTTCAAGTATTTTCTATCTAAACTAGCACCATTGATTTCATGATCCTTATATATAGAACAATCTTTACGAACAACTTTTTTTAATGATCCAAATGGTTTTTCGAAATTTGGTTTATGTTCCGTAGTATGAACATTTTTAATTTTACTTTTTTGTTCACAGTCACTTTCATCTGTTTCGCTGAAAAGAGCACTACTTCTATTGTGACTATCCGCACCTAAAGTTGCTTTATTAATTGCATCTACCCATAAGGCGAGAAAGTCTTCAGTATCTGCAGCAAAATAAAATACTGTTCCTGTATGATAAACTTTAAACGCATATTTTCTTGATTTTACTTCAGCAGCTCGTGATACAGTAAATCCAGTTAAAGCTATGAGACAGTCTGCTTTTATACTGTTTCGCGCCTTAAACCTATATTAAAAATGAAATGAAATAAATATTTGAAAAAAAATATATAAATTTAAAAATTATTAACAAACCTATATAATGAAGAACATTTTAAAACAAACCAAGCTTTTGCCCAAGCACCACCTGCTCCTCTTGTACGATATGTTAACCATCCTTCTAAATCACCTGTGCCTATATCTTTAACAGAAATATTTCTTTTTCCTAATTAAAAAATGATATAAAAATTAATAAGTATTTAAAAATTAACATACATTAATATATATTTATTAAATATGTATTATAAATTAATTACTTGCAAATAATATGCTTCGTTTTCTATTACTTCTTGGACTATTACTTGAAGATTTATTTAAACTTCCATGTAATCCAATACTTCTGGCCACCATCATAGCTTTATTAACTACACCTTTTTCAAAACTTTTTTCTTTCTCAAATACTTTAGATTTTTGATCTAAAAATTGCTTTGAAGAACATGAACCATCTGGTGAATCCATATTTTGAGAATAACACTCAGTATTATTATAATATTCCATTGTTGAATTAGTATATATAGATTTCTCAATAGTAGGTTCATACTTATCACAGATAAACTTAGTTTCTTTTACTTGCTTATCATTGTTTTCTAAATATGTAGAATCTAAATTAGTTCTAAGTTCATTATCCGAAGTATCATCAATAAATTCTAATTTTTCTGTAAAATTATTACAAGCATCAAAATAATTTTGTCTATCTTGATCTAATAAATTATTTTTGATATGATTTTCCATAAAATATTCTGCATTTCTTAAGTCTTTTTTAGCATTACAATTTTCTGATATATATTTTTCATAATTTTCACATATCTTTGAAGTATTAGTTATAGATGTATCCACTGCTAATTTTGAATAATATTTACGTGGTGGTGGATCTGGAGGTATTAAATGAGATCTAG
Organism: Apis dorsata; assembly: GCF_000469605.1. Taxonomy (NCBI): domain Eukaryota; kingdom Metazoa; phylum Arthropoda; class Insecta; order Hymenoptera; family Apidae; genus Apis; species Apis dorsata. The sequence continues at coordinate 612,382 of NW_006263425.1, forward strand.
CTTCTAATTTCTTATTACATTCACTTTTTAGTTCTACACAAGATTGTATTGCATTTTCTTGAATAATTAAATTTTCAGCTTTTACATTATCATTTTGTATTTTTTGACAAAAATGAATATGAGGAATGTTTTGAGTAATATTATTATAAATTTTTGTATTATCTTCTGTGGTATTCAGGTCATTATTTGTACATATTTGTCCACGAGTTTGAATATTTTCTTTTAATAATGTATTAGGTTTTTTTTCCATTAATTTCATATGTTCTATTGAAGCACAATGGTTTGATCCATTAAACATCTGATGAATTTTTCCAAATTTATTTAAATTTGAATTACTATTTTGACTATTATTTTCTATAAAATTATTTATTGATTCTACTTTATCTTCGCTTTTATGATTTAAACTTGAATTATTTGCAAAAATTTCAGTGTTATATATTACCGACATGTTTCCTGCTTCAGTCAAATTCTTTGTAATATTTTTATCATATTTATTTACTTCAGTGTTAATATATTCATTATTGCTTTGGTTATTTTCTATACTGATTTCATGATTTGTAATTATTTTATATATAGGAATTGAATATTCAAATGATTTTTCAGAACATTCTTTTTCTTCATTATCTTGTATAATATATTTATCAATATTACTATTTTTTTGAATATTATTATCAAAATTTATTTGAATACTTTGTTTTTGATCATCAACATCTTCTAATTTTTGTTGATCTTCGAAATTTGCAGAAGACAATTGTACGTCAGTCTTATTTAATTCATTGCTTATATTATTTGTAGACAATTCTAATGCATAAAATAATTTTTGCTTTCTATCTTCTATATTGTCAACATCCATTGAATCATATGCTGGTGTACTATAACTTTTATCTAATTTTCCTCTTTCTTTACCACTATTTATATTAAGTTCTTTACTGCTTACTGTATTTTTAGTATTACTATGTTTATCCCTAATAAAATTGTTGCATTCGTCTAAAGGCACATTTGTATCACTCAAGTTATTGTTATTGGTAACATTAACAGGCATTTGAAAAATTTGTTTGGATATATTTATATTACTACATAATTCTTCTTGAATAATTTTACATGTATCTTTTTTTTCATGAATTAAATTGATAGTATTACCTATTTGAGAAACATCATGTTTCATAGATTTATCTTGAAATTGTATTTTCTTATCATCATTTTGTCCCTCATTTTTCTTTTTTCTTTTGCTTTGTTCTATATTTATACACGTTTGTGATCGTATAGTTGATGGTACATTATCTAAACCATGAGCACAAGATGCTGCTTTATCCCGTAATTGAGAACTTGTATTATGTTCTTGTTTCAATTCTTTCCAAAATTGTTCTATATCAATTCCATGTTTAGTAGTAGGACTAGCACCAGTTATAGTAGCTCGTCTTTGAACTGAATTTCTTGGTTTTGTAGAATATAATCGAATGGATAAAGGTGGTTCTGTTTCACTATCCGAGTCACTACTATCTATGATCATTGTGTCTAAAATATTAACAGTATCTAAAATATTTGTAGGTTCTGGCCTGGAATTCTTCGGCCTAAAAAAATTAAAAAATTTATATTAAAAATTAAATTTCATATTTTTATAAAAATATATACATAAATATAAATAACCTTGGTAATGGCATTGTAAAATCTGGTATAGTTAATAATTCTGGTCTTGGTGAAGGAAGATTGTGTTGCCATCTTGTAGTATAAGATATTTTTTTATTGCTTGGAAGTCGATATGGTTTTATGTAAATTTGACCGTATACTTTTGTGTGTCTTGGTCTACGTTTCAATGTTAATAATATTTCTGCAGGACTTTCACGAAATAATTCTAAAAGATTTTTTCGTTCCCAACCAACTACAGTCTGATAATTTACCTGAAATATATTTGAATTAAATTATATATTTAAATTATTTAAAATTATTATTTAAAATTATTTAAAAAAAATAAAAATTTAATTGAGAAAAAGAAAAATCACTTGAACAATTTCATCTCCTTCTTCCATTTTACCACATTGATGTGCAGCTGATCCAAATTTAATTTCAGCAATCTGATGAGCTCCATGAAAAGATGGTAAAATATAAAATCCCTACAAAATAAAATAATTTTCAATTTTGATTTTTTATACTTATTATAAAAGTTATTATTTTTACAATATCTTTACTGATACAAAACTATTTATCTAAATAGGAAGTGTTAAATGTATAATTATAGTTTTATCAATAAAGGATGTAGCAGATAATTTTTTCCATAATGATTATAAAGTATGTTATTTTATGATTTATATTAAATATTTAATATATATTTTATATATATTATTATATTATATTTTATATCATTAATTATAAATATAATATAATTATAATATCTAAAAATAAAATAAAAGAATTATTAATTTTATATTAAACTTACTAAATCATCTCCTGGCCTTTTTTTTAATGTTGCTAAATCTAAACTAGCAGGTTGTAATATCATAGGATCAGAAATATCTTGTATTATATAATCTGCCAATTTTGCTAATTGTCCACAAGTTGTTCTAATTTCTTCTATTGGTTTTTCTGCAAATCTATCTCTTTGTGCACATGTAGCCATTTCTAAAGCTAGTTTCATTAATTCAACTTTTTTTTCATTATATTCCAATTGTCCACTAAAGGGAGATCGATCAAGCCATCTTATTAATGGTTTTACAGCCATTATAACTGATGCTACATCTGATAATGTTTGAGTTGTAACAGGTTTAGAATCTGTTTGGCGAGATAATTCATTTTGTAAACTATGTGCTTGACAAGATAACCGCAATGCCAATAATTGAAGATTTTCACGATCAAGTTCATAATGAAAATTTCTTAAATATTCTACAGCTTCAAGAATAATTTCTTGATGACCAAGTTTTAATACTCCAAGATGTTCTAGATCTTCAGGTCTCAAACTTAATAATTGTTGTCCATTGACACCATGATTTGTAAAGCTATGCACATACGGAAGAACAGAATTATCTAAACCTAAAATAAGAACCATTTTTTAAAAAGATTATATTAAAGATTATATAAAAAAAACTATGAATTATGAAACAGCAATATCTTAATTAATAATAAATGAATTTAAATAAATCATAAAATTATATAAAAAAAGTAATTTATATTTTTGTCTTTAATAATTATTCATATAATTGTATAATTTTGTTCTTTTATTTTATTTATTTTGAAATTAATAATAATTAAAAATTCATAAATATTAATGTAAATTTAGAAATTATAGAATACTTAAATAATATTACTATAGTTATGAAATACTTTTAAAAAAAATTGAATGTCATTAAAGATTTTTTTCATAAAAATGTACAAAATTATGTGATTAAATAAATTAACTATTTTACACATGAACTAAAATGATTGATTAAAAAGAAAGAGACAAAAGGGATGCGGGCGTATACTGTAAACGTTTCATACGCAATTTTCGATCTGTTATATTTGCAAATAATAAATTTGTTTCTGAAAATATATCAATAAATATTCTGATTTTAAAGAAAATTCGATTTTTCACACCTTTCAACCATTCGCACACTTGCTCAGTTTTCCATTCAGCGACATTAACATACGCCATGACTTGATTATGTACTAATTCACAAAATGCGCTAAAGATTCTTTTCGCCTTTAGTCGTTCTAATTTTCTCTATTGCCCCGTCGATAACTGTTAAGTATTTGATTCAACATTAACTATGCACTACATGATAGTTCAAGATAATTGTGTTATGCTACGCTTTGATCGTTATGTGCTGACAACATTAAAAATGAATGTCAACATTCTCTGAAAATACAAAATTTATTATTTGTTCAATAAAAATGAAAATAATATTCTTCTATTATTTTTATTATATTAATATATATTTTAATAAAACATTATAATATAATAAAAGTCAGAGATGATTATTTTACATACATTTGATAATATATTATAATTATTATATATAGTTGGTAATTCTTATTTAATATCATACATCAGAATAAAATGTTTTTTTACCAATTTATCGTATTAATATTATATTTTGTATCAATTTATCATATTAATGTTATATTTTTATTATTTTATAAACAATTCATTAAAATATATAAATTAAAATACAAAATTAAATGAAATTTATATGTATTCTTATTTATTTATTCATATATATTTTTTTACTATATTAATAATTTATTACATATTACATAGGATTTAAATAAAAATAAGTATTTATAGAATATTTTTATTATTTATACTATATATAAAATATAAAATATATATTATTTTAACATATATATATTTACAATATTTTTATATATTTTTTATATATAATAATACCAAGTATGGCTATTTCTAATAATATAATTAAGATTAATACAAATTTATTTAATAAAACTCTACGTCTCATAATATTTAATATTCTTCTTGTTTTATCTAATTCTTCATCTGTTTGTGATAATCTTCTTTCTGTTCGTAATAATTGTTCTCCTTGTCTACTCAATTCAGAAATTACCTCAGTTCCTATTTGTTCACTTTCAATTGCAATTGCTTGAGATCTGCTAATAGATTGTGAAGATCGTTCCAATGTTGCATTTCCTTCTAATAATGTTTGTCTATGTTCTTCTTCCCAATTAATTCCAAAATTCATTGTGATGATTATTTATAAATATGTTTACAATAAGAAAACAAAAGTTATTTAAATTGTAAAATCCATCATAATATCCATAAATTCACTTTGATCAACTGAAATTATAATTTATAAATATAATTTGTAAAGTTATAATACAAAATGCAAATAAATGTTATGATATTAAATGAAAATTTTATCAATGTAATTAATCTAAAATAAAAGATCTTTTTACTAGAACCATCTTGATCCAAATCAAATTCTTTTATCATAAGTTCCATTTCTTCATTAATTAAATTACATTTAAGTTTTTGATTAAATTTCTGTAAATCCTCCAATGTTATTTTATTGATTGAAGATTTGTTTATAAATAACTTAAAAATATATTTAATTTCATCTATAGGATTCCGCTTAATTAACATTTCTGTTACTGAATAAATATTAAAATTTAAATAAGACATTACAAAGAATTTTAAATATTATTATATATATTAAGTATGTTATATTTCTTTAAAAATATAATAAATAAAACATTATTTCATTAAATTTAATATTTTTTGTTAAACACACCAACATAATAAAAATCATTAAAAGAAATTTTATTATAACCACGCTTATCGTATATTCGTATTATGGTTAAAATATAAGATTTTTTTACTGGGAAACCTAAAGCTTTTAATGCAGCTTTCATTTCATAGTAATCTAAATAACCATCAATATCACTATCCATTAAACAAAATAATTCTTTTAAGCGTTTTTTTGTATTTTCCATAAGAATATTCTTTGTGACATTTGACATAATTAATAGTAAATATTTAAATATTACTAAAATTGAATTGTTGTTCATTTCCTATTTATTTTACAAAAGATTACCAAAATTTTGATTTTCTTTTGTTATCAATAAATTACTTTAGCTAAAATATATTTGCTGAATATGATTTTTATATATCTTTATAATATAATATTTATGCTTTATACAATACTTACTTATTTATTTATATATAACTTTATAAAATATTCAACTAATTTTTTTTAATAATTTGTATAATTTTATGATGAAACAACATATTTAGATTGCTTTGAAAATAAATTTTAACGAACTAAGAGTCTTTTTTCTTTGTTCCCTTGTCCAATTGAAAATAAATATTTGATTATCGATTACTTTAATGCTCATTTTCCACGTCACAAAAACGAAGATGACAAAAATGTATAGGAAATGCAAAAGATATATCAAAAATGCATAATAAAAAAAAATAAATAAAATAATAAAGTGACACGAAAATGAGCATTATAATGATCGATATCAGATGATATTCATTTTTAATTTGATAACAAAAATCTAATGAGAAAAAACTCTACTAGATATTATTGCTACTTACTTTTACTACGTTATTGACCAGTGATATCGTAGATCGTGATATCGTAATTCGTAACATTTTAATTCATTGTTGATAATTATCGTTATTGATGTCGTTAAATTAATAAGAATGACGCGAATCACATTTCTTCATCCAGATCTTGGTATTGGAGGAGCAGAAAGATTAGTAATAGATGCTGCATTAGCTTTAAAAAAAGAAGGATATGAGGTTAATTTCGTGACAACTCATCACGACCCTGAACATTGTTTCTCTGAAACAAAAGATGGAACAATTCCTGTTACAGTTGTGGGAAATTGGTTGCCTAGACATGTTTTTGGTAGATTTTTCGCACTTTTTGCTTATATTCGTATGGTGAGTTTATTTGTTAAATTTTGATATGTGTTTATAAATTATATTATTCATATATTGTACTATATTTTTTCTAGATATATGCAGCTAGTTATATCATTTTTTGTGAACATCGACCAGATATTGTATTCTGTGATTTAGTTTCTGTATGCATCCCTATTCTTCGATTACGAATTCCATATATAATTTTTTATTGTCATTATCCAGATCAGTTGCTTTCACAATCAAAAGGAATTAGTAAACAATTATATCGTGCACCTCTTAATTATTTAGAAGAATTAACAACTGGAATGGCACATAAAATATTTGTAAATAGCATATATACACTTTCTGTGTTTAAACATACTTTTAAGAAATTATGTATTGAACCTGAAGTTTTATATCCTTCTATTAACACTGACTTTTTTGATAAAACTCGAATAATATCCTTAGAAAGAATATTTGATAAAAAATTGCCATCAGATAGTATCATATTATTGTCTATTAACAGATATGAACGTAAAAAAAAATTAGAACTAGCAATAGAAGCATTGGCAGAACTTCAAAAATATTTGATAGAAGAAGAATATAAAAAAGTATATTTAATTATGGCTGGTGGATATGATAAAAGAGTTGAAGAAAATGTAGAATATTACTTGGAATTAATAGGACTTGTTGATGAATTACATGTAACAGAAAAAGTAATATTTCTTCGATCTCCTTCAGATATTGATAAAATATCTATTTTATATCATTGTAAAATTATATTATACACACCTCCAAATGAACATTTTGGTATTGTACCACTTGAAGCAATGTATATGAGTAAACCAGTAATTGCACATAATTCTGGTGGACCAAAAGAATCTATAATTTCTGGAGTTACCGGATTTTTGGTTGATTTATCTGGTAATGCATTTGCTTCAAAAATAGCTTATTTAGTTAAAAATCCAGAATATATTCAAGAATTTGGAAATGCAGGTAAAGATAGATTTATAAAAACTTTTAGTTTTGCTGCATTTAATGCTCAGTTAAACAAAGCAATTGAAGATTTAATAAACAATAAAAAAATAAAGTAATAATTATTAGATTTTTACAACAAAAATTGAATTATAATTTTATTATATATTTTATATAATATAAACTGTGATAAGAAAATATTAATAAAAAATTAAATCGAATTTATAAACTCCAATTTCTTAACAAGATATATTTATTACATCAATTGTAATTAAATATCAAATTTTTAATATGTAATTTATATAAATAAATTATAATTATAATTTATTAAATTATAATATAATTATAATTTATTAAATTATATATTATAATTATATTTATTAACATAATCATTATTTCATTTTTATCTCATATTTATTTCATCACAAAAAAAAAATCATGTTTTTTTATATTATTTATATTACTCTTTTTTATTACTGAAATATTAGTATTTTATAAGATTATAAATTGTAGTTATTTATTACTTATATTGTGCATACAATTTATATTAAAATTAGAAAAACAATATATCAATGCTTTTATTATATATGAAAAAGGTTTAAATTATTATTACACCCTATTTAACTAATAAGGTTATAAATTGAAATGTTTTTCAATGTATTGAATATTATGTAAATATTTTTATATTCTTTGTTTTCTTTTTATGTTAAATAATCAGAATTTATCATATTATTATATTCTTTTAATAAAATTGCAATATATGTTTTTGCAACACAATAATCAACACATTGATTCCATATTGTTGTATTTGTTAAGATGCATTTATTAAATGAAATTATTAAATAAGAAATTAATCCATTAATTGTAAACTATCAAGTTTTTCACTGGAATAAAAACCTGCTTTAACTTGTCTTCCACCAAAAAAACGTCCATTTAAATCAACTACAGCTTTAATAGCACTTTCTATTCTTTTAAATTCCACAAAGATTCTAACAGCTTCTTCTGGAGCAGCTTCTGTTACTTCATGGATAATGACACGTGCAACATCGCCGTATTTTGTATTACATTCATCTTTAACTTCAGGTTCAAGATCATCATCCACTTCTCCAGGACCAACCATGTTACGCAATAATACAACCTGATTAATAATAATTTTTTGAATATATTTTAATATATTTTTTTTAATGAAAAATTTCCAATATATATATTATCTTTTATGAAATATTATTTTTATTTTCATTTCTATTAATTATAATTATAATGAATATCTAATATATAATAAATTATTATTATATTTAACTATTGATATCTATTGTATAATTAATATTTATTACATAATTATAAACTTTATTATGAATTATTATTCTTATAATAAAATATATTGTGTGCTATAAATTTAAATTTTAAATATTATTAAAATATTAAATCTTTTTCTTACCTTACTTGGACATTTCATTATTTCTGTAATACTAGGTTCTTCTGAAGGTTGTGGAGGAATAATTTGCTGTTGTGGAGGTGGAGAAGCAGCAACAGGTGGTGGTGGTGGCATAAGTTGTTCTCTTTCTCCAACAATTCTTCCACCTCGTTTACTGGTTTTTTCTACTTGTAAAGCAACAGACATTCCTTGTTCTTTCTTACCAAGTCCTTGTCCTTCTTTGAAACCATATTTGGCCATTATTTTTGCTGCTACTGATGATGTAGCATATCCCATGCTAGTTGGAGGTCTTGGTGCTGGAGGTGGAAGATCAGAAGATTCTTGTAAAGAAGGTGGTGGAGCTATAGCTGCTCCTCCTGCAATTCCTCTTGATGTAGGAGTTCTCTCCTCATCTCTTTCAGGAGGGATCATTGTATTATTTCCAGAAGAAGTCTAAAGCAAATATTTTCATTATTCATTAAAAAGTTAAATTATACATTTTCGAATAAAATATTTTTAATTTAAATATATATTTTTATATTCTTATATTTCTATTATTATTCTTCTTATGTTTATATTATATATATATAAAATAAATGTAGAAGAATTATAATAAATATAAAAGAATTATAATAAATATTACCTGTGTATCTTCAAAACGTGAACTGTCCCGTCTGCGTTTACGCATTTCAGTCTCTTGATCATGTTCTCTATCACGTAAATCTCTTAATTCTTTGACAACTTTATCATATTCATTAGGCCACATAGGATCATATTCATTTATTACATTCCAATCAAATTCACCACCTACTCCAATACTACTAACAGTACCAGATGAAAGTGGATTATTATGTGGACCCTCATCATCTCTATCTGCATTTCTATTAGCTTTTGATTTTAAGTCTATTACAGGTGCTAGCACCGCTGTTGCCTTTCTATATTGTTCACGTTTTGGCTAAATATAAAATATAATAATAATTTATAATTCAGTATTATATATTGTAAAGAACATACCTGTGTAGTCGCGGCTTTTTTTAATTGTAATTGAGATTGTAATAATTTAATACTGGATGACCATCCAGCTACTTTTTCTGATGTTCGATGTTTATCAAAATCATCGTAAAGAGACATTGTGTTTAATTTTTGTATTTCATGAATATACCTATTTATTAAAACATGCTACACTTAACCTCAAATTATTATGTATTACTAAAATTCTACTAGAATTATATATTAAAAATTTAGTTTAAAGATTTAAAATATTATTTAATTCTATAATTAAGATTAAAAATATAATTTCTTTAATTATTAATTTTTAGAAATTCAAACTATTCAAATATTTTAACGTTTCACGTAGTGCATATGCTTATTTGTTTCAATACTATACAAATATTTTTCAACATATATGAAATCACATAATTTTTAAAAAAAATATGTGATTTTTAAAAAAAAATAATTTTTAAGAAATGATATCATTTTATATGTTTTATGTCAATTGAAAATCGTTAAAGGCTAATATTCATAGCACATTTTTCATGCAATTGTTTATATTAGAAATATATATGTAGAATTAAAAATATCTAACTTCAAGTCTTAATAACTTCAAGTCACAATTAATAAAGAATGAAAATGAAACAAAAATATAAAAATTATAGGTTATACTAATAAACATTAGAAAACTTTAAAAATTAAAAAAAAAAAAATGAAAAAAAATTTATATATGCATTATATATTGATAATTATATAGAATGTATTTAGCAGAAAAGTAAATTATTTTAAATGGTACTTCTAAGTTAATTTTTTTAAAATAAATAATAGATATTATTAGCATTATTATTATAAAGCAATATTAAATTAAATATTACAATAATTATAATTTAATAACTGAGAAACGATTATATCAAATATTATTAATTATTTCTAAATATAATATTCATAAATAATTTATATATAAATAAATTGAAAAAATTAGTATATGTAATAGAAAATATTATTTATTTTTATTCAATTTTTATACAATTAATTTTTATTCTAACAATAAATTTATACATATATGTAAAAAAATCAAGATAATATATTTTATTTATAATTAATAATTATAATGATAAATTTATCATTTTTTAATAACATTATATAAGATATTTATGCTATTAATCTTTAAACACCTAAAATTTGTTATTTTCTTGTTCTATAGGAATATATATATGAGATATATAAATTACACTTTCCAATAAGCGACAAATATATTTATTGGTATAATGATTATACACATGAAATATTAAGCTAAATCTAAATTATTGTTTATTTTTATTATAAAATGTTTCTTTTTATATAATATATTAATGATAATATATCATAATTATAATTCTATTTTTATGATCGATTATTTCATCATTTTTTAATACATGTAGAGGTTCGCATTTTACACGAATTTTCTTCAAATTAAATTTTAATGCATTCCAAGTGTAATATGATTGGTTGAAATGAGTTATCAAAACAGATTCAATGATATTGAACCAATAGCTGTTGAGGTTGATCACCAATATTCTCAAAATAATATTGTTTTCTCTCATTTCAGTATTAATTAATGTATCAATAAAACCATAATATTTTAATAAACAATTAATATATTATATAAAATATAAAAGCATAGACTTTCATTAGAAAAAATTAACAATTTTCGATTTAAATCGGTTAGTCGATTCAATAGCCGCAGAAGGGGAGGTGGCGTTCATTATTGCAACGGAGTTTGGCGGGCAACATAACGGCGATTGGTTGGTCTTCTTTTCCGTAGTCAATGGTCGCCGCAGTCATTCGGCTGAGTATCGGTTCGAGTTTTCCCAGGAAAACAGTACTTCCCGCGGACCTATTGTCCCTGACGTGTCGGCAAAGCCAACGAAAGGAGGATTTATTGTGCGTTTCCATCAAGCACCAGAGGTAAGTCGCTATGTCGTCTCTAAAGAATGTTCCTATATGTCGCGATAGCGGATCCGCGGTTCTTTCTGTGCGATTCCACACGTGGTCCTCGACTTCGTTGGTTTAATTTTTTATTCTGCAGTAAATGAAGATTTTATTTCATCTGCCCGTATCACGGAGGAAATTTCTTTTTACCACTCAATACGATAGTTTTTATGTTTTATCGTATATGTATACCTCGCCCCTCGACAATCTTTTCTTTAGCGAGGCAAAAAAAGCGCAGTACGGCGTCAGTCTTGGATGCCATCTTCGCGCCGTGGCGTACTTGCGTACCACCACTGCAAAGTGGGGGCAAGAGAGCCACGTTGTACGATAGACGGCGATTTCTAAGGGTTTTGTACATAATGATTTGAATATTACTTTTCTAGTAAAATGTTGATGTGTTGTTAATATTTTTGAAATAGAAACTTTCATGTGCACGACGCTTTTCTCAAACACGTGTATTCTACATACTCCTAGTAGAAATGGATTGGATACATGATGCCATTTTATATATATTGTTATTTAAAATAGTTTATTATATTCTATGATATATTTTATCAATTGCATATTTTGCAATTTTGTTGTAGTTTGCAGATCTAAAATAAAAAAAATATATTTTTAAATTTTTTCATTTTTTTAATTTTTTTTTTTTTTTCATAACTTTCTTTTAAATCTTTTCAATCACAATATTTCGTTTTCCAAATTTCATTTTTTGTTTTATTTTAAATAATATTTTAAAGTTATTATTATTCATTGTTAAATATGTACTTGTGAATTGTAAATACTATTTTATCACTTATTAATGATTATTTAATACTATGAAGTTTCAGAGTATAATAATAGTTCAAATATTTCAGATCTTAGAATATTATATTTTAATCTGTTATTTATTTTAGTATGCACTATTTTATATATTATAATTTATATATTATTTAACTTGTGATATTAAAAATGAAAATATTATCATTATAAATATATAGTTTCGAAGATAATTGCATTAATTTTATAATCAGCAATTTTTTTAAAACTTTTTTTTATTCTATTTTTAATTTTTTTCATAATATGAAAGTAAAATTATATATTAATAATTATGCCAGTTTGTTTTACATTCAATTATGTTCATATATTTATAAATGTAAAAAGCAAAGTAATAAGAAACACAGAAATTCTAATTTTTTTTTTTAAATTATTTGTTTATGGATTTAAATTGAATTTATTAATATAATTTAAAACTTTCAATATCAAATCATGTATGCATGTCTTTATGCTATAAAGTATGTATAATATGTTGATTATTTTTGTTGTAGATTTATAAAAAATGAGTTCAAGTGCGTGTTATAAATGTAACCGGATGGGTCACTATGCACGGGAGTGTCCACAAGGTGGTGGAGGTGGTGGTAGAGGCGATCGTGGCCGTGATCGAGAAGGTGGTTTTGCGCGTGGTCGCGACAAGTGCTACAAGTGTAACCAATTTGGACACTTTGCACGAGAATGTAAAGAAGATCAAGATCTTTGCTATCGCTGCCAAGGTGTAGGGCACATTGCAAAAGACTGTCAACAGGTTATTATAATTCTAATGCATAATTTAACATATATATTAAATATTAAATTTTAATATATTTAATATATTTATTTTGCTTTATCAATATTTAATATAATCTTTTTTATTTTATATTTTATATTAATATATTGCAAAGTTTTATGCAATATATTGATAATAAAATAATGTCATGACCTAGAATGTTTTTAACAGGGGCCTGAGATGAGCTGTTATAACTGTAACAAGACTGGTCATATGGCACGTAGCTGTCCAGAAGGTGGTAATGATTCTGGACGTTTTGGAATGCAAAGCTGCTACAATTGTAATAAAACAGGTCATTTTGCTCGAAATTGCACTGAAGTCGGAGGAAAGGCATGCTATACTTGTGGCAAGACTGGTCATTTAAGCCGTGAATGTGATCAGGACGACAGAAAGTAGGAGATAACCGGAATCCGTGCCGCTCGCTTAACGATAAGCCGTTTACCGTCGCGCGCGCTACTACCGGGGATTGTAGCTAGGTAGGGATGTGCGAACGTATGTCTCGTTGATGCGTATAATTGCTAAAAATGCGTTTTGTCATAGTCGTTCGAATTTCCATCTCTCCCCCATATCCAACTCTCGGAAACCCATTTTACTCCTAGTTTCCCTTCCCTTCTACATGTCGTTGTTCTCTTCGCAAGGGTTTTTTCTTATGATGTCTTTGTTTTTTTTTTTAATTGCTGTTACATTACACTATACATGCGTGCGCGCGCACAAAGTACATTTACACATAGGACACATCCAGCATTACACACTATACGATGTAATAATATTATAAACATTCAATTGAATTAGAGTAGAGACATGAATCCTCTGTCCCCTGACCTTCAAACTATCTCGTACATGTATTGTTTTGTGATGCAAGATGTATGGATTATTAATATATTTCATAAAAAAATTTTAAAAATGTAACATTTATAACATATTTTGTCAGCTTTGACTAATGGGATTTGAGATATTTGTTAATAATTCATATTCAAATAAAAAAATTATTAGTCCATTAAATTATGAATGGATAGTTGTTTGAAAGAAAGGGATATAATAATGAATACAAAAAAAGATTATAATAAATTTAATTTATATTCCTTTCTCACATCCACGCATCTTGTATCCGGTCCTCCCTCTCGAACTCTCTAGCAACTCGAGTTGAAAAAAGTTCAGAAGTAATGGGAAAGGAAATGAACATGCCGGCCCTGAATATATATAAGTAAAGTTTAGTAACGCCAATTTTTAATGTGTAAGGATGTAATGAGGATTTTTTATTTTATAACTAAATCTAATTTCAGATCAATAAAAACTGCACAATTGTAAGATTGTCAGTATTTGCGAGTTTATATACAGTTATACTTGGAATATTATTAATTAGATTATCATAAATTAGAGAAAAATATGCATGTTTCGTATATCAGATTCTTTAAGTGAAAATGAATATAATTATCAGTATGATCGTCAACGATCATTATGACGTATATATATATATATATATACATATAAACACAGAGGTCTACAAGTTTGAATATTTTTATGTACGATCATAATTGTTATATCAGGAATCACCATTGTTCATATTGTCAATGATTGTTACGAATTTTCAAAGGATGCACTTTGCCTTACTATATCCTTACATATAGTGAAATATTTCGTTACTAGGTATATGTATATATATATATGCGCATATGTGTATACATATATACATACATATATGCAGGAGCTGTATTTTGTACTGTAAAAAGCTAGATATACTCTGGTCGTTGCTGGTGACTAATTCCAATGATTCTCTTATTTATACATCACAAAAAAGAACAAATTATATTTTCATGTATAAAGTACTACATTAATCTTTTTTATAAGTTGTAGAACGAAATTTTTAGATACGATTTGTCTAGTAATTTTTCTCTTATCAAGCACATTTGTTATAGATCATGAGGCAATGAAAAAAAAAGAAAATGTTATGAATTTGGAAATATTTCTTTGTGAACGTGGTACTAGCAGGTTATTATGTTATTACAAGTACAAAGATATGCAAGATTTTTTCTAAAAAAAGAAAAATGAAAAAAGAATGCGATGAATGAAAATGTCTAATGATAAGCGAAATAGACTACAATTAAATTTGAACGGTAATACCGTTTATAAATGCGAGCAGTGATGTTAGGGCATATAAATTGATTGAATCCCTGATATTTTGATTGAAAATTCGTTCTACTGAACGAACAATTCAATTTAAATTAAGATCGTTCACGGATCTATGTTCAGTCTAGGTAGATTTGACGTGAACATGTTGTGCACATGTCTATTCATGTACTTATACAACTTTTCAAGAATATTTTTTTTTTTTGAAATTATGTGGTAAATGACCATGCATGGTCATGTGCATTACGTGTGTACAGGAAAACTGATGATGTTTTTACCAGCAGCGACAATGTGTATTAATGTTCAGAAGCCAGGCGTGCCTGACTCGGTGGAACTGATAAAAAGCGCCTTGAGCGTTATGTATCGGGTAGTAAAGGTGTCCTGTAACATTTTATACATTTAATTGTTCGGGACTTAAACCGATCTCAATGATTTTGGTAGTAGTAATCAGTGCGCTAGTGCGTCTGACGAGATTTGGAGGATCAAAAAATTGTATTTCGCTAATGGATCGTAACCTTTGGTGCTCTCATTGCATACATGAGATGTAAAAAAAAACCGAGTAAAATTCGTGTATGAAAGTAATTTTGTTCTTCGTTTCTGTAATCAATATGTTGTATGACTTCAACATTTATGGACACGGATAAATGATATATATCGTATAAGAAAAAAAAAAAAAACAAAAAAGAGAAAAAAAAACTATCGATGTCTTACTATGTAGGATATCGGTGAAAGAAAAAACATACCTTGAAGATATACGATTTAGGTGTGAGGTTCATTGGTGGCACCGGAGGTTCAGATGAGCATTAAAAATGAGTGCAAATAGGGCACCTGCGCTTTTGTCTCTGCTACAAGACTTACGTATGAATATTGTAAAGAATACGACTGTTACAGTGTATGAACTAATTCGATCCGTGTACGGCCGATCACGGCTCGACTTATATTAATCTATTAATACTTAAAGGAAGAAGATGAAGAAGAGGATGAAGAGGAAGAAAAAAAAAAGAAAATAAGCTACAAAGTAATAAAGGATTGCGGAGTATTTGAAGTTATGTTTTTAAACTGAATTTTTGAAATAGAATGTGTACGGAGAGGCAAAGACGAGATCTTGTTTTTCTTTTTTATTCCCCATATAAAGCTTATCAGATGATTCTAATCATCTATTATATTGTTGCACCTATGACTAAGGAAGTGTAGTACAATATACGAATATACTTCATGTACTATTTATGTTTCAGTTGAAAGAGGAGATCACTTATTAATAAAATGTAAATCTATAATTTCTTTTTTAGTTTGTTAATCCTTTGTATATATTATAGTATTTTTTTTAAATATTTGATAAATTTTCATAATTTTAATTAATATCTATAACTATAAAAAATATAAATAATAATAATAATAATAATAATAATAATAATAATAATAATAATAATAGTTAGTTTATTTTATAGATATTATTTTTAGAATTATTTCAATATTTTTTTTAATATTTTTGTAAAAATATTTTGGATTTTGTTCGTTTTTTATTATATTTTAAATAATTTCCTTATCTAAGTGTTTAACTTACTTCATGTAGTTATACAAGAAATGATACATAGTAATGATTCTTTTTAAAAAAAAAAGTTGAATTACAAAAAGATAAGTGACTGTAACAATTATAACTATTAGATTATATATTTTTTAAATTATCTTTTTAGATAATATTAATTATAAACATTAATAATATCGTTTAAAATAATTTTCAATTATCTATAATAATATTTAAATTTTCATATCTATGAAGATGTGAAGATATTTTGAAGAAAAATGAATATTTGAAATTAAACTTATATATTATATATTATTATTTGATTTAAATAAGTTTTGATTATTTAATTTAGTTTATTATTTTTTTAATTTAAAATGAATATATGTTATGGATTATTTAAAAAGTTATTTAATAAGTAACTAAAAAGTTACAATGTCATGTTACTATTATAACAGAACGGAACGATGGAATAACGAAATAAGAATCTAGGAACATGGAACATATGTAGGAATATGTATCCGGTCTGTGTGAGTTTCCCGTGCCCTCTCACCTTAATCTCACGTCTGTCAAACGGTCGTGAATTTTCAGAAGATGTGAGACTTCGGGAAGTGGGCACACCAAAAAGATTGCATCACGAACATTCGCATGATGCCTTGACGTTTAAAATATATTACGACCTCCGATGCTCCGATTTATTTGTGGTAACGACGAGAAGGAATCTGTCGGTAAAGGAAATAATCAGTTCATACAGCAATGGCCACGACAGAAGGAATCACGATAGAGGAGCTCAGGATTGAAATCGAGAGACTTTCACGCGAATTAGATTTAGCTTCTACAGAAAAAATTCAATCTGCTCAATACGGTCTTGCTTTGCTCGAAGAGAAGTCTGCCTTACAACAAAGATGCAACGATCTCGAGGCCCTCTACGAAAACACGAAACACGAGTTGGAAATCACGCAAGAGGTTAGTTCAAATAACTTTTATATTTTAATATACATAAATTATCTAGTAGTTTTTTTTTGAACATTTAATAAGTATATATAATTTTTAATTTCTTTAGCATAAAAATTCATCATAAAAATTATAAATATACCAGATTATAATTATAGACATTAATTATTGTATGTTCTAATAAGATAAATAAATTTATATTCTCTTTTAGATTGCTTATTGATATTAATAATAAAATTGAATTATTATATAATAATAATATAATAATAATATATATAATTATATATAATGAAAATATTTTGATTTTTAAATAGTACTATTTCTTATATGAATGATTTTTTTAGGCTTTAGCAAAATTTCAGACTACCACAAAATTAACTACAAAAAGTGGTATTGAACAAGAAGAGACTCTTCTTAATGAAAGTGCTGCAAGAGAAACATCTCTTCAGACACAAATTATTGAATTAGAAAATGAAACAAAACAAGTATGTATTATATTTTGAAAAAATATAAAAATAATAATTTTATTATGTTATATAATTTTTATTTAATTGTTTCATTTAGTTACGTCATGAATTAGAGCGTGTACAAGCAGAACGTGATCATGCATTACAAGAACGAGAGGAAGTTGGAAAAGATCATCAGCAAGCAGAAACAGAAAGAAAATCCTTACGTACTATGTTACGTGAATGTAGATTTCGTGAAGCTCGACTTTTACAAGATTATTCAGAATTGGAAGATGAGAATATTTCATTACAGAAACAAGTGTCTGGTTTACGATCCAGTCAAGTAGAATTTGAAGGTGCTAAACACGAAATAAGAAGATTAACAGAAGAAGTGGAACTTTTAAATAGCCAAGTTGAAGAATTAACAAATTTAAAAAAAATTGCTGAAAAGCAAATGGAAGAAGCACTCGAATCCTTACAAGCTGAGCGGGAAGCAAAGTATGCTCTTAAAAAAGAATTGGATCAAAGAATTAATAGTGAATCAATCTATAATCTTAGTAATCTTGCGCTTTCAATTCGAGGAATTACAGAAGATCAAACTATATGTAGTGATGGAGAAGATGATTCTCCTGCATTACGTAGAATTGAAGCAGATTTAAAAACTCAAGAACCAGGTACTTCTGCTACTGATAAACAAGTTGATTTATTCTCTGAGATTCATTTAAATGAACTGAAGAAATTAGAAAAACAATTAGAACTAGCAGAATCTGAAAAAGCTCATCTTACACAAAATTTACGAGAATCGCAATATGCAGTTGAAAAAAGTCAAAATGAATTACAGTCCTTTGTTGCACGTATAGTGCAATTAGCAGCTCATGTGCAATCACTCCATCACCTTCACTCAAAGTTACCTGAGAAACAAACTGAAGAACCAACATTAGATAAATTGAATCAGGTATATATGAAATATACTGAAATAAATTTTTTACTTTTTTATAATATTTTATATTTATATATGTTAATTGTCTTTTTATTTTAGGCAATTATGCAATATCATCAATGGAGTACTATGTCTGCACGTGAAGTGAATCAACTTCAAAAGGATTTAGCTGAATTAGAAAATGGTTTAACTATATCTGATTCAACTCAACAACTACGAACAGAATTAACAAATCTCAGAAACAAGGTATATGATTATTTATTATTTTTTTCATTTTTTATTTCATTCTCTTTAGTTTTGTCTTTTTATTATCATAAATTCAATTTTTTTTATTTTTGTATGATATTTTTTGTCTTATAAATTTATAAACAGCAACATTGTGGCAAATATTATGAAGAATGGAAATGTAAGTCAATAATATAATAAAATTTTATTGATAAAAGATTCAATAAAAAAAATAAAAAACAAATAACAAGAATAACTGTGACTCTGGCATAATAATATTTAATATTCAAAATTTAGACTTTGAATACAAATTATGGCATTTCAGATCCCTGAGTCAGAGAAGAGCCTTCGAGAAAAGGTTGGAACGTGTGATCCCTTTGACGTATTTACCAATTATTATAATAACAACTTGTCTTTTGCTCCTTTAATGATCCGTACAAGTTGCTTTTCAATGTCCTAACAACTTGTTGCTTTTGATAATTTCATATTCTTAACTATAAATATTATCATGGCTATTGATGATTATATCACATCATAAATTATCAAGCTCTTTTATGAAAATCATAAATTTTATATGCATTGTTTTGTTTTCATAAACGAGTTGACACATTATCTATTTGAATGTTCTGTTATCGAATGCTCGAATAAATGTACGGATCTCAATCGCTATGCACTGTGGCTTTAAAATAGAATGTGCTTAGGAACAAAAATTCAATGAATATTCTCCCTCTATTCGTTTCTATTTGCATCTAATGTAGCATGAGTCAGATTCACAGAGCGATTTGCACGATGTTCAAACAGACATTCTATATATGATTTTGATATAGTTTTACTAAAATTATTTCAATTGTCAAATGTCGTTTTTTTGAAACATAAACAATTTGATTTTATAATCAAGATTTTAATCAAGAAACAAATATTATATTGTTTCTTGTTTTTCTCAACAGATTGCAGAAACGTAATTTCTGAGAAACTAAAATAAAAATATTATATTATATGAAGTTTGGTTATAATATTTCTCTAAATTATAAATATATTATATATATAAATACTAATATATAAAAATAAAAAATATAAAATATAATAAAAATATATATGTAGTAATAAATTTTAAAATTTAAAATTTAAAATATAAAATGTACAAAATATCAATAATATTTTTGTAATTCTAATTATGTTGAAAATAATTAATTATCATATTTTGAAAATAATATAATATTATTAATATTATCATCTTATATTATCATCTTATATTATCATCTTAATATCTTAAAATATTTCTTATATATTATATGTAATGTAAATATAATTATATGATACAAGTTTTAAATCAGGGTGAAATGAAATTTATTATATTGTAAATTTTGAGAATTTTATTGAATATCAATCATTAAGTTATTAATTTTTTTTTATTAGCTTTTAATATGTTTAGTTACTTATTTTTCTTGTAAATCTTTTCTTGTAAATCATTTTAATCTTGATGTATATTTTATATTGTGTTATATATATATTTGTTCAAAAAACAACTTTATTTATTATTTTTATTATACTAAACTTTATACAATATTTTTTTCTTATTTTAACTTGTAGATTATATTTTTAGTAGTTTGTTGAAAAGAAAAATTTTATATAAATTTATAATAAATATGTAACAAATAATAAAAATAATTAATTACTAAAAAATAAAATTAATATGAATATAAAATTATTTATTATATTTCAGCTTTTAGATACAGAACAAAGAAGCATACAACTTGAATCCGATATTTCTATCCTTTCAAAACTTGCAGTAGAAGCTGGTGGTTTTCTGGATTCTGCACAAAATGATTTACAAAATATTTCGGATGAACTTGCACAACTTTATCATCATGTTTGTACAGTTAATGGAGAAATTCCTTCGAGGGTGGTTCTCGATCATGAAAAGATTGTTCCCGAAAAAGAGGAAGAAAATGGAAAAATAGAATGGTGTCGGACTTTATTTAAAACCGATATCCAAATTAAGGATTTAGAAAGTTTGAGTAAAGCAAAAGAAATTGCGAAACATATAGAAACCGCGATAGATCAAATAAAACATCTTCGAAGTGCTGTAGAGCATACAATTGAACTTTCCAAAGTTAAAGGAATGCAATCGAATGTTTGCAACGTTTGCGAAGGTAAGTTGAACAATTTTTTTCTTATTTGTAACAATTAACCTCTCCTTATTAACACAATTATTACAAATTACAGGATCAGTAAATGAGAATAAAGTGGAAGTAGCAGATTTACAAGAACAAGTAATTAGATTGAAGGCTTTGCTCTCGGCTAAACGCGAGCAAATTGCAACTTTAAGAACAGTGCTTAAATCGAATAAAAATACTGCAGAAGTAGCACTTACAAACTTGAAGAGCAAATATGAAAACGAAAAAAGCATCGTTAATGAAACCATGTTAAAATTAAGAAATGAACTTAGGATGTTAAAAGAAAATGCTGCAACATTTTCAAGTAAGTGATTGAAAAGTTTATTCAAATTTTTAACAATATGTTTATAATAGTAATATGTTAAGATGATACTTAAGAATATAGTTAATAGTTATAGTTATATAGTTATAGTTAATATTTTCCTTTTTTCTGTTTTTTGTTACTAACATTTTTATATTAACTTATTAACATAAAATTAACAATTTATTATCAGCATTTATGTATATTTTATTGCTTATAATGAGTTGTGTTACATTTGATTTTGCAGTTGCATTAGGAATTTGTTATCAACAATATTGCTTCATTTCGTAACAAAATATATTAACATATATTAATGATATATACTATCATATTTATTATATTTAATACAATAACAGAGCGATATATCTATAAAAATAGTTTTCTTTCTGCGCTTTTATTTTTTTTTTAATACTTTTTTTTTTATTGAAATTAAACATATGATATATTCTTTATACTTTATAAAAAAAATTTTTCTTTTTATATGACTAATATATTTTTTAATTTTCTATCATGTTTCTGATATTTCATAAGCTTCTTTCTATTTGGTGTTAATACCTGCTAACCACTTCTCAGGTTTACGTGCGATGTTTGCTGCACGTTGCGAAGAATACGTCACACAAGTTGATGAATTGCAACGTCAATTAGCCGCAGCAGAAGATGATAGAAAAACATTGAACTCACTATTAAGATTAGCGGTGCAACAAAAACTCGTTTTAACTATGAAATTGGAAGAGCTAGAGGTCGATAGAGAGTTGCGAAATACTCGAAGACATGCTACTAGTACAAGTGGCCGAGGTAGAATGCGAATGTCGCAACAAACAAACCGTCCTCATTTAGGCAGAGAATTTTTCTAGAAAATGATGAAGATGTGGAGCAAGCTATTCTGAGAAAAACAAGAATTTTAAATATTTTAATCTATTACTATTCATTATTGAATTATATTGCTACAAAAAATTAATTATACCTTTTAAAATTACTTTTTAAAAATGACAAAAATACTTTAGCATTATATTTTCATTGATTAATTTGTTGCCAACAAAAAAAAATAAATTCATAATATAATATTCGTAATATAATATTTTTATATTATATTATGAGTTTATTTTTTCATAATTTGACTTTATTTCATAAAATTGAAAGTTGAAAAAAATTGTTTTTATTATGATAAACAATTTTTATAAATATGCGTTACAAAGGATAAGAAGCAGAACATTTGGAAAATTCTGAAATGTTCATATGTTCTTGTATTGATATTGCTCCATATCATAGAAATTCATAGAAAACTCTGTCTTCTGTTACCAATATTGTTAGTAAAAATGTCTAACAAACATAGAATGTGTTTTTGTTATGCAAAATTTTTATTTCATGCGACATTGTTGCAAAATTGCTAAAATTTTCTATGTTTGAAGATTTATTCACAAAGAATTGATCAAAGATTCTCGTAAATAGCACGCTTATTGATATTTAATAAAATTAGATATTTAATAAAATTGATTTTTATAATCAATTATTTTCTTTTGTAAGAAAATATATCTGAATTGTAAATGTGTTTATTTTTACATTTTAACAATTGCATATTTTCCTTTTGTAGTTAGATTTATTTTCGTTATGATTGAGTATTATTATTATTATTATATCGTAAATAATTTCGCATGAATAATTTATATAGTTACATAGTAATTATGATGATACATCAACTTTTTTGTATTAATGAGATGCATGATAAAATGAACATATACTGTTTTTAGGTAAACAAACGAAAGAAAAAACGAGAACTTTACATTGCATACCATAGAGACAATATTATTGTGCGCGATTGTAGCATTTATAATCAAAGTAGAACAAAAAACATAATAGATGTATAGAATTGAGAAAAAAGACGTATAGAATAGCAAAATAACAGAATTAGGGACCCATTTTCCAAGTAGTCTGGATTATCAATCTATTTTAATTATGAGGAAGTGTTTTATTGCTTGCATAAAAATATTATTTTATTTTATTTATCATTTTTCTTTCAGTCATTGTTTTTTAATGTCTCTGGTACAATGGCATTTTAACTCGTTTTTGCTAGATTATTATATAATAATCATGATTTTAGTATTTTTCAAGAAAACATTTTTTATAGTATTTTATAAAACTTGGCCTAAATAGGCTTTAAATCAATTTTATGTAATTTGGCAACTTTTTTATATCTATTAGTGATATTATTGCATTCACTTCAGATTTATTTAGTAATTGTTGTTAATTTATATCTATTTATATATTTTAACCGTTCATTTTTTAAGTTATAACTGTGCTTTTTGATATTGATCAATGCATAATAATTGTTTTTAATAATAAACGTTTTTTAATATTCAATCTAGTTATTGTGTGAGACAACAAATTGATTATTAACTGTAATTTGGAATTATATATATTTTTATGAATATATATATATTGCTCTTTTTGTTTTTTAAATTTCATATATATTTTTAGCCATCTTGCATAATCAAGTTAATATTATTAGCGAAATTTTATAACTTATTTATGTTTTTTTGTATGCATAATAATAACAGATTAAATAAAGAATTATAAATAAATTTTTTTAATTACAAATCAAATAATCATTTTATTCAATGTTAAATTTAAGAATTATAAAAATTATGCAACAAAAATCATATATATATATGATTTGATGTTCGTTATATTTTATTTTATTTAATAATATTATTAATTAATAACTTTTTGTGCAAGAAGGCTTTAATGATTTATATATTTGTTGATACAAAATTGGATTACGGTAACTTTCAATATATATATATATATTATTCTTTACATTTAATTTACGAGTGCAAAATAAACGAAGAAGAAAAAGTAAAAGAGCATATATAAAATAGTATAAAGATTAATTTCAAAACAAAATTTTAATTTTCAAAAAAAAATATTTTATTGATATCTAATATCTCTACGAGATTTAGCATCTTCACAATTAAGTCGAAATTTTAATCAACTGTTGAAGTGCGCGCGAGCATGTGTGTGAATGCTTATATTTTCGTAGAGATATATATATGATACATTATGCAGGATGCAATTTTATATAATTTTATAATTTTTAGCGAGATAGAAATGGTGAAATTTGCTTAAAATTTTTTATTTTAATTTTATAAAGAAAAGAAAATA
Source organism: Apis dorsata (assembly GCF_000469605.1). NCBI lineage: Eukaryota > Metazoa > Arthropoda > Insecta > Hymenoptera > Apidae > Apis > Apis dorsata. Next base: position 637,502 of record NW_006263425.1, read on the forward strand.
TTTATTATATATATTTATATTTTTTATTACATTTAATATTTATTTTAAATCATTGTAAAATTTTAATATATCCTGCATATGTACGTAATATTATACGTTTATTATAAACTGTCTTTAATCAAATTTGTTATTAGCATTATTACTTAAGTATTATCTTTATTATTATTATGATTATTATTATTATTATTATGTCTATTACTATTACTATTACTATTGCTACTATTATTACTATTACTATTACTACTACTATTACTATTACTACTACTAGTACTACTACTAATACTATTATTATTATTACTATTATTATTATCAATATTACAATTTTATATTGTTTATTGCGATATTGCTGCCAGCTTCGTCGCGAAATCCAAATGAGTACCTAAAAAATAATTTATTCATCGTTCATTGATTATCAATTGTCACTATTATTATATTTATATTGTATGGTTATTGTATTGCCTGTGTCTACAATTTTAATCCAAAAAACGAGAAATCTTTATTTATGTTTTGTTTCAATTTAGTTAATATTAGCTAACAATCAATTAAATAAAATTTAAATATTATTTTTTTGTTTTATATTATTTTCCCATTACTATTATTATTATTTATTATTTAATTTTTTGTATTAATAGTGCAATGGAAATTATTTTAAATTTATTTCTTTTTTGTTTTAGTTAAAATTGTTTCATTAAAGTTGAACTTTGTGTGCGATAGACACAGGTACATAGTTTTAATTTGTGTCCATAAACCGAGCCAGCCTCAAGTCACCGTCCCTTCCCTTCTTTTTACACCATTGCCAGGAATGAACCAAAAAAAATATTCTTTTCTTTCATAATTATTCTTACTATTATTAGTTACTATATTCTCCTTCCGATTTCGTCCTTAACATAAATTCGTCCTCGATTTTTCGCCTTGCCGTCCGCGTTGTCCAAAGGCGATTCGGGATCGTTTATAACAAAAAAAAAAAAAAAAAAAAAAAAAAAAACAAGAATACGAGAATACATCTTCTATTAAACATTGTATAATATTAACCCTTTGGTGGAGCAAACTGTGCATAAAACATATTGTTATCTCGCTATAATAAGTTAATTTGTATGTTATAAATTTTGTATGTTATAAAAATAATGTAACAAGTACATAAATATCTAAATATTCAAATATTTAAATGTCTGAGTGTTCGATTATTAAAGTATTCAGAACAGGTATTTGAGATTAATATTGAATAGAATATTGATATCAATAGTAGTAATTTAATATAATAAAGATATTGATATGGTTTCATTATTGATATTAACAGATATATTTTATTTCACGCGTAATGTAGATGTGAAATTACTTGAAAATGTTATTAATGTTGTATTATTTAAAGGAAATAATGCCTCAAAGGGTTAAATTTTAAATTCTGTAATACAATTCGAAATTTGATTGTTTAAATAATGATAGATGAATGTTCTTTACATAAAAAAAAAAGAAAATGAGAGAGAGAGAGAGAGAGAGAGAGAGAGAGAGAGAGAGAG